>NC_142349.1:36613949-36783949 GCF_059441175.1 Urocampus carinirostris | reverse complement strand
GTTTCATGATTTTCTTAAACTCGCGTGAAATGGATGTTGACATTTTGATATGCGACTGACCTGAGTCATTCTGGTCTGCATGTGTGTTTATCGTCACCCTCGCCTCCAGAAATATTGTGAGCAGCCGCTGCCATTGCAGAGGAGAAAACTATATGTCTCTATTTTATGTCATGTTCCTAAAATGTTAATAATAAATCTGAGGATTGAATCAGTCATTAAAACAAACAAAAATAAGAGTTATTCATTTATGAAGGTGAATGCGCTTTTTTTTTCTTAAAGCAATATGTGTATCATTTAGCGCCTCCTCATTGAAAAAATATTATTGGATAATAAGCCAAAATGGGGTTTTTGGGGTTTTTAAGGGTTATTGTTCTATCTTCGTTATTCATTATCCATTATCCGTTATCGATCAGTTCATAATACGCTACAAAGCCTAGGAGCCGGGACTCTTACTCTCAGCCAAAAGGCCAAGCTGAGGTCCTAGCCCTAAAGCCTTGCTGCGATCATTGAAAATACATCAACAATCACATACAGGTGAATTATCTTAAATACTCATGGGTAAAGATATTCGTATTTATTTTTACACAAGACAAGGCTCACCTAGAGGGACATGACTAGTTGTCCGCCATCTTGCTGCTAGGGGTACCCGGGGAAAAAAAAGGTGGAGAAAATGAGGTAACCCCCCTTCCAGGATGACCAGGCTTCAATAGATGGTGAGAAAGATGGTGCATTTTGGTCAATTTGAGTGTTTGTAGTTTTTCTTCTTTGTGCATTGTAGCACTTGTTTTTGGCTGCATCATGCGATACAGCGACATCTAGACGTCCCTTTATTCTTTGGGTAGGATTTAACAGCAGTGCAAACAAAAAACATTCTTCATGGCGTAAAAACAACCAACAAAAAAATCTGCATATTTCTGCATGCAGGATGTAATCTTTTTTTTCTTATACAGAGATCTCTAACATGGTACACCTGAGTAGCCTGCAGACAGGTTCTGAAAATATCTCACCAGTGATTGGTCATTATGATTTTTTTGTAAATTTCATTTCCAACTTACATGATGTTTTAGTGGTTGGCCTAACTTCTGATCATTACAACCTGGTAATAACATCGTAATAACAAAAGTTCTTATTTTAGAAATGTATCTCAAAATGGTAGCCAATCAGCAGTTTTGGGCACGCTACTTTAAAAGTGTAGTTTGTTATAGTTACTCACTACTTTTTCCAAAAGGTAGCTGAGTTAGTAACTGAATTATTCTACAGTAAAGGTAACTGGTACCCAGGGAAAGTAACTGATTGTTTTACTTTAAGGGAAAGTATGTCAAAGAATTTGAGGTTGTTTTTTAAGCAGTATTTGAGTCGGTTGAAAAAGGAGGAACAGACAGGTACTGTAGTTGGGTTATAGAACCTTGTAATATTTATTGTGCCTCTTCAGCAACAGATTTATAATACACTTGAAGTGCAACAAAAACAGTAAACCATATCATAAAATACCGATCAGTAGTAAACAATATAAAGTGAGTTCAATTAAATAAAATCTAACTGTCATGATGACTGATTCACTAACAGCCCTGGTCGCTGATTGGCTCCTTGCCACTTTTTAAACCCCCAGACTCCCGGTTACCGGCGTCCGATCGTTGTAAACCTTTTGCTCCCGCTAAAGCAAGCCTTCCGAACCGGACTCCCTGTTTTTTGACTCTCGTACGTTTCCCGGCTTCGACCTGTTTCCGTTTGATCACGTCTCTGCTCCTGCGCCCCGGCAACCTGACCTGCTTTTCCCTCTTCAACACCACTATCGCTCGCCAGAGAAGTGCCACTTCCGCGTCCCGAGCCACCTGCTCCTCACAATCAACGATCACTGGATCGTGGGTGCCACCTTACGTCTCCTTCTCAATAAAACTAAGAAACTAACGCAATTGGGTTCCCGTCTCCGTTCCTGGTCTGTGACACTAACGCTCACTATCTGAGACAACTAGTCAAGTTGACATTGGCAACTGAACTTAAAATATTCTCTTCACAACAAAAGTTGATGTAAAACAATATAAAGTGAGTTTCACTCAGTAGCATAAATCGCAGTTTCAAGTCAGACAACTGTTCAGGTATGCTACTGAACTGCAAATATTTTTTCACACCGCACGTAAACAGTTCAACAATAAGATACACAACAATGTTTAACACTCCAGAGTAAATTTCTTCCATAATGTATCCAGAATATCTTACACCATCTCAAACCAGTGATGCATCAGATGTATCTGAGGAGCAGAAGCTTCTTAAACCTGGCATCAGATACTTTGTTCTTCAACACAAAAGACAATGGAACCTAGGGTTAACAACAAACGTAGCTCAGTTTAACGCAGCAGTCAGAAAAAGTTTCCCTTTGTAGGTCAGATACCTGCCGGACAATACAAGAATTGCTACCTTTATACATCACCAAATTAACACGCGCCATCCTATGGACAGAAAAAGAATAACAATGAATGACACACGTACAAATGAACAGAGCAGAGTAGACTCACTACTGGTAGTTGTTTCAATTTATTCAAAGTAAAGCACTGTATTTGACCGTCAGTAATTGTAGTAACGGCGGAAAAAATAGTTAGTTAGACAAACTAGTATGAAAGAAGTGACGGGGTTATTCCCAACACTGCTAACAAACAGTTGCTCCTAAATTCAAAAAGGTTAATGACCCCTGTTACAGACATTTCAAAATGTCAAGCTTCTCCATCTTTTAATGTTTTTTTTCTAGAGCTGCATTTTACCTATGAAGTAGGAAGTCTTGACCCACAGCCAGATATGGGGATGAGATTTTTTTTAATGTCGAAGCCGCATCTGCTGCTGTTTGATTTGGATCCTGGGAGCACTAAGTGAACCAGTGTAAGAGTGGACTTAAGGGCGGTTGATGTGTCTGTGCCGCACTTAAGGTGTCTGAATAACACTCCAGTTCAGAAGATAAATGAGCTGATCACAGATCCTTTAACCGCCTTGGTTTTCGGGGCAACAGTTCCTGTTGTGTGTCTCTGGCAAATACAGTTGGGCGGTTGTTGAGGGTTGGGGTTTTCCTCCACATAAACCAGATAGCACTGGTTTCCGTGGTTACCTAAGGAGTAAAATGAATGAATGAATAAATAATCTTTATTTCCTTTTTTACAATAGTACTATACAATAAAATTGGAAGGATTCTCCTTTTAGTGCAAAAAGCAATGCAGAGAGCTGCAGACTAACTGTGGTCTAGCATTGGGGATCCTCAAATTCAGCCAGGTCTCTATTATTATTAAAATATTCCTGGTATTGTCTGTGTGCTGTCCACGGTTCTGATTCCAAACCTTAACTTTTGAGTTTTTACTCAACAGTTGAAATCAAAAAAATGTATACTTGTTTTATTTTTGAGTTTTTTAATTACATTTTAAATCATTAAAGTTTCTTTAACTTTGAGTAGCAGTGGTTCATTGCAGGAATGTCAAAGCAGATTTAAAACCTTAACTTTTGAGTTTTAACGAAAAACATTAAACTAAGATTAAAGGAGCTGCTTTAACTCTAGTGTTAAAGCAACCTACTGCTTTAATTATTGACTCTTAACTTTGAGAATTAATTCAATATTATCTCGTATTTTAATGATAAGATTTAATTTTAAAGTTAAAATAAATACTTTTTAACTTAACTATTTCACACGAGATTTAAACATTTAAAGTTGCTTTAACTTTTGAGTATTTGGATCGAGATAAACCATAGATAAAAGGTAAATGAATAAAAGGTATTTTATTTTTCAAATTATGTTCTTTGGCGTCAGCCCTGTACCTTTTAAAGAGATCTATTGACAGATGAAGAGCCTTTTCCCACAGTCCTTGAGGGGCCGCACTGTTATTTAACTCCGTTCACAACTTGTTAATGGCCGCAAAACACCAGAAATGATGACAATCTTGGTCATAAATGTCCAAGTGGCACATAAGGTCACATGGTTTTTAAAAACTCGCATCAATGAACTCAGTTCTGTTGGTTTACTGGTATCCACATAGTACATTTCAACGTGTCTAGCCCTGTAATCACACTGTCCGGTACAATTGTGACGATTGTAGCAGAAACATTCTTGGAAAATTGAAATAAATGTGACAATGACCTTTTTGTTACATCTGTAATCTAATGTGACCGTTGGAGGGGTTTACTCACACACAAAATTTATGCTCGCTTTTAAAAAGAAGCATTATTAAGGGTTGACATGTAAAGCAGTGGTGTTCGTGAGAATGCAGATGACAGTGTTTGGTATTCTGATGTTTGCAATCTATTGTATACATTTTTTTCTCTCCTCATTTGCCTGGAAAATAGTGATAAGAGACAGTTGTTCTACATGTTTAATATTTATTGCTCACTCATAAATCCCAAAGTGTTTGGGATGAAAAATACAACATGCAAATGAAAAGAGTCAAGTCATGTTTATTTGTATAGCCCTTAATCACAAAGAGTCTCAAAGGGCTGCACAGACCGCAGATTATTGCAAACCACAGACTATTATTACACCATCCCCTGATTTAAAACCTACATGAGGGCAAGGAAAAACTCCAAAACCTCAACATGAGGAAAATGAAGAAACCTTGAGAATAGACCGCACATGAGGTAATCCCCCTTCCAGGATGACCAGGCTCCAATGGATGTTGCAATAACAAATAATACACAGATATTGTCAACAAGAAATATAGGTTTTTCCTATGCTATAGAATAGAAGTGTGTTTTAAGCCTAGATTTAAACAGTTGCACTGAGGTTGCAGATCGAATTTCAGGGGGAAGAGCATTCCACCGCACTGGGGCCCGAATGGTGAACGCTCTCAAACCTGCCGATCTCTTCTTGGCTCTTGGGATCACTAATAGACCAGCATTTTCAGACCAAAGGCTGCTGACCGAAACATAGGGCGAAATCAAATCCAAAAGATATGAGGGAGCAAGTCCTTGCATTATTTTGTATACTACAAACAGAACCTTGAAATCACATCTTAAGCTAACAGGGAGCCAATGCAGGTTAGCTAAAATCGGGGTAATATGATCAAACTTTTCTGTCTTAGTTAAAAGCCTCGCTGCAGCATTTTGTACTAGCTGAAGGCTCTTGATTTTGGACTTTGGGAGACCGGAGAGTAGTGCATTGCAGCAATCGAGACGGGAGGTAACAAACGCATGACTTTAAAAAGCTGTTCTAGTAATATTCTTAACTTGTGTTTGAAAGGACAGATTGGGGTCAAATATGACACCTAAATTTTCGCCTGAATCACACTGCGTGATATTACATTTGTCAATGTTCAGAACAGTTTTTGAAAACAAGTCACGGCATGTAGATGGACCAATAACTAACATTTCGGTCTTTTCAGAGTTAAGAGGCAAGAAGTTGAGTGACATCCATTCTTTTATCTCAGTGAGGCAGGCCTCCAAATTTCCGCAAGAGCAACTAAATGCAATGAGTGAAAGAGGCCCACACATGCAAATGTAAATGTCTGCATTTATATAGCGCTTTTCAATCAATGAAGACCTTCCAAAGCTTTTCAATGTGCTTCACGCTTATACATTCACTCACACACGCTCACACACCGATAACAATGTCGGCCATGTAAGGCAACTACCTGCTTATCAGGAGCATTAGGGATTAATTGTTATTTAACACAGAGGAGCAGGGAATCGAACCTGCGACCTTTTTGATCCCAAGACGAGCGCTCTACCTCCTGCAAAAGTCACAGCGAGCTCAGTCCTATATTTCTTGACAGCCTTTTGGTCCAAACTCGCTTTGTCTACATATGTAGTCACACAACCTACTCAGCGTCAGGCCGGTCAATGCACATGTTCGTTCTGTCATGTCCTGGAATTTTACTCGGCTGCCAGCATATTTCATTTTGCTCACTGTCGTACACCAGAAAAACTACAGTAAATTCTTTGTTTATGAGAGTACTCGGTTGGTTTGGGCACATGGAGATAATGGATGAGGAGCGAATGTTGAAGAGGATCTACAGAGCAGAGGTCAATGGAAGGAGACCTAGAGGAAGGCCGCGATTGACGTGGATGGATGGTGTTATGAGTGCACTGCCAGGGTTGGCCATGGTCATATTTTTGGTGTTTTTTGCTACTTTTTCCTTTTTTTCTTTTGTTTTTGTGTATGTGTTTGTCTTACTGTCGGTCATCACTATCAAGGGATGTGACCAGGGTAGATGGATAAATAGCAACTTTTTGTTTACTTTTATGCACTTTAGTAACAGCTATTTCAGTTTTCTGACTCTAGCATCTAATTCTTCCAGACACCAACAACGTCTAAGTAGAACAATACTTCCATTGTTACAGATAACAGCTATCTGCATAGACTTTTCAAACCAGCCATGACTGGCTTTTAGACTGTCATTACAGACGCTGCCCTACTTATGAACAATCGTTCCAGACAATCATTCATATGTTGAATTTGTTCGTAAGTTGCTTCAGTGTTATATTTTGTATTTTTAAGGTTTATATAAGTATGTTTAAGGCTTGTATAAGTAACCTGAATTGTTTTGTACTAAAAAAAAAAACATTTCATGAAATAATATGCATTATAAAGATAAATAAAATTAAGTTTAACTTAATTGTGGAAGATGGGCTTCAAGAGTTAGCCGACTTCCTCCTTCGTGGTAGAAAGTGGGCGAAAAAAAGCGTTTTCCATTTTCTCAACGCATCAATCTTTCTTATTCCACTTTCATTTCAAAAGAAATGGCTCACCTCTTCTTTACACTTTACACCAACCATATTGAATGGATGCACGAGATATTAATCAATAAAAATGGCAAAGTTCTTGCGCGCCGTAGATACAGTACTGTATAGAATGTTTATACACAAACTAGGAAGTAGAAGCCGTATTTCTTCTTCGGGGTGGATGCCGGGTGACCTCTCACAGCACAATGCGGCGGAAAGAAGCACTACAGTACTGTCCTCTACTCGGAAAAAGGTGCTTACAATATAAAAATCGAACTTACAGCAATGTCCGGGTATGTTTCGACATCCGAAAAAAATGTTCTTTTCTACCGTTTTTCGTAAGTCGAATTCTCCTCACTGACTCCTTTTTCTTTAGATCATCAATAATAGCTTACACGGTTCTGAAGAGTTAAGACCTGGCTCGGCTGCCCAAACGCTTTTTCGATTCATTATGGGCTGTTTGAAAGCAGAAATTTGGTTGCTGTGGAATGCTCTTCCCCCTGAGATCCGATCTGCAACCTCAGTGGAAATGTTTAAATCTAAGCTTAAAACTCACTTCTACTCTATAGCATATGAATAACCTACTCTTTTCGTCGGCCCCAGAGCAGGGGAATGTATGATAATATTCTGAAAATAGTCTGTGTAATATAGTGTAATGATCTGTGAAGCCCTTTGAGACTCTTCGTGATTTAGGGCTATACACATAAAAATGACTTGACTTGACTTGAAAGCGGAGGCAGTCTTTTTGGTGGAAAATTACGATCGAGGGGTAAGTTGGTCGAGCTCTGAGGAGTTCTGAAGCTGAGTCACCACTGTATGATATTTGACATGTGTACCGAAAAAAATGAAATAAAAGTTAACCACATTTTTTCTCGTTTTAAGTTTTCTGTTACTGTAATTTTACTGTGGCAAAGTAACAAAAAATGTAAATTAAAATAAACCAATGTTCTAAAATGGCAGCTGGCAAATAATTGAGTTCCTTGTATTTATCTTTTTATTTTATAGTTCTATTTTAAATTCTACTTGCAAAGTCAGGTCAAGTCATGTTTATTTATATCGCCATTAATCACAAGAAGTTCCAAAAGGCTGTACAGACTACATATTTGTTGTTCATTTTTCCTTTTAGTAAAAACAATGATGCTTGTTTTGTGATTTCAAAAAATAACGAGTACAACTTGTTTTTATGCATCCCCTAGATATCCCATTTGAGAACTGCTGATCTAAACTACAATTTGATTCAATTCATAGCAGACAAGCATAGTACTTCAGTATTATAAATATTTGAGAGTGCATATTTTGGGTGATAAGAAAATCAATTCATCCCCTTAATTCTTGTTTGCCGTTTAGCAGTTTTGTGCTGTCAGTGAATAGTAATTTAATATGTATGCTAAAGAGCCCTTCACAGTAGAAAAACAAGATCACAGCATGTGGTTAGTGTGGTGTTTGTTCCAAACAGTTTATTGTTGTTTTCCGATAGTGGATTTCTAATGCATAACTTTAAATATCTATTAGAGGAAACATGTGTTTTGCTCTTATGGATGCATGTTGTCCACATATTAAAAGTATTTTTGGTCACCCAGGGAAGTATGAGGTCAAATGTGGCGCCCTCTTAGCATTGACGAAAAAAATGCGCCTCCTCTTACTATCAGTCACTACCTAAATGCACTGCAACTATCTTACATGTGTTGGGTGGATAAGAAGATCCACTTGATCCTCATTGAAAGGTCCACCGAGTTTGTTCGAGAATAGCACAAAGAACACGTAAGATGTTTGACAGTTCACAAGTCAGCGAGGAGCCAAGCGTCACATGTCACCCAGAAAAAAGGGTCAACGCCTGCTCAAGAAAGCCTGTAATAGACAGTATCATCTATTTGGTTGGAACGCTGTGCACCAAAAAGATGGCAGGAGTCATGTACATTGGGAAGGCCTACTTGTCAACCTATGCGCATTTCCGTCCTCCACAACCAATACCTCATGTACTATTTGTCCCTTGCTCGTGCTCTTTTTGACCTTGATCCATAGCGCGGCTGAGAATAAAGAGAGAAGCATGGACTGCAAGGAGCCTCTCGAGAAGATTTTTTTTTTCATAGACAAAGAGCTCTGTTGCCCTCTGCGGGGTAGAGATAATATTACACAGAACACAGCCTTGGTAGATACAAGTGTTGAAGCGTTATGATGAAAAGGACTTTATTCTCGGCGACCCTACTGAGGTTAAGCGGTGAAGATAATGGATGGATGGAGTTTATTATAGTATTCAAGTTTTTGAGCCCGCCGCTAACAACAACTAAAACAAATTCAATTGGAATATTTAATACGAAACAATTGGATAAAGTAATATGTTAGTTCGTAATTGTATCAATATAGTTTGTTAATGCTAGCCACCTTTTTATATTTTTGTGTAAAGTTCCAGTTATTTTTTTCCTGTTAAAACCTATAGCACAGGGGTCTCCAACCTCTTTAAAGTTGAGAGATACCTTTTGTTATAAATAAGTGCAGAGGGAACCCACTTTTATATGCATTATAAAACAACAACTTTCCATGTTATTACTATGTTGTTACTATGTTATTACTAGGTTAATTAATGCAGACCGAGTTAAATAGATTCAGTCAGCCGCCCAAAAAAATCTTTTTAGTGAAAAGTGAAAATGACACGGCACTGTTGAGCTTTTTTCCAGGCACCGTGTTAGAGACCCATGCAAGTCGAGCATGACCATTTCTTGAAATGTTCTCTGCTTTTAGTATGTCATAACAATAATTATTTCTAGTTAATTTATACCTTTATACCCGTAATGAAAATTTGGATCAAACTCATAAATGCTGTCATTAAAACACACTCACACACACATATATATATATATATATATATATATATATATATATATATATATATATATATATATATATATATATATATATGCATAATGTATATATAAAACCCTAAGCCTGTAACGATAAAACATAACCCTAAACTCCAAACCCTAAACCCTATGTCATGATTGCTCATTCAGGGCACCTGTGACTGCCCGATTGGCGTCAACAGCCCTGAGCGCTGATTGGTTCAAAGACTCTTTTTAAACCCCCGGCTTCCAAGAGGAAGCTGTTAGACCGTTTGCTCCCAGCTAGGCAAGCTCCATACCTTCCGACATTTTCCGGCCCTGTTTCTCCTGCCTGGTACCTGTTGCCGACCTGTTTCTGGACCCGTTTCTGCCCTGCTCTTCCATCCCGACCATCGACCTGTTTTGCCCTGTTTCCTGCCTGATACCTGTTGCCGACCTCTTTTCTGGACTCGTTACCGCCCTTGCTTTCCCGTCCCGGCTATCGACCAGTATCCCTGCTGCCTACGATTATCCTCGCTCGACACGGAGGTGCCACTTCCACGTTCCTGCCACCTGCTACCCGTGTCCGTCGATCATCAGATCGTGAATGCAAGCACTGCTTTCTCTCTTTATCAATAAAACTGAGTAAACGAACGCTATTGGGTCCTGTCTCCGTTTCTGCCTTGTGACACCCTAGCCTTAACTCGAAACCCAACCCTAACCCAATCCCCCTAACCGCTTACCCTAACCCTAACCCTAAACCTAAGCCTAAGCCTAACCCTCACCCTAACCCAAACCCTAACCCTCTAACCCTAACCCATACCCTAAACCTGACCCTAACCCCTAAATTTTAAACCCTAACTGCAACCCCAGGGGATCCAACGAATGTGTTGTTAGGGACCAAAACGGCTCTCTCTCTCTCTCTCTCTCTCTCTCTCTCTCTCTCTCTCTCTCTCTCTCTCTCTCTCTCTCTCTCTCTCCTCCCCTCTCTTGAAGGTTAGCGTCGTCTTCTGTGTTGTTAGTTTAAACAATTTTAGAGTTTAATATTAGTATAATTTAATGTTTCATTATCCTCTGTAACATAGCATTAATAATAATAATAAAGAAATGAATACATTTAAAACCGTTTGGGAGCCGAAAGACCCGGTTCATTTTAGTGGGCCGAGCCAAAAAAGCCTGGTCACTAAAAACGCCCGTAATTCCCGTCACTAGTGTAAAGTTTCCGCCGAATGGGATTTGATAGAAACTGTGAGTACCCAATAACGCCGCTAGATGTCACCCAAACAAAACATCATCCACTCAAGCTGGGAAAATACACTTTGCTCTTCTTCTTCCACCCACTTTAAAGGATGATAAGCACTCGCCTCCCAACGACGTTGGGTATATGTAACAAATAGCAGCTTGAGGTAGACCTTGGAGCAAACAAGTCATGTTGTGAGCCGTCTGCAGACCGACAGCCGCGTTTAAATCCTCCGTCGTGCCTCGGCGAAGGACGCGGGGGGTGTCGGCTTTTTGGAGGAGGGGGACGCTTGGCTCCCGCAAACAACGATCAGTGATTAGATCCACGCGCAAAACTCTTCACTTCATCGATTCGTCTGGAGCGGTACTGCTAGACCCCGATGACCTCCAGGGAGTAACGGCTGCGCAGAGAAGATGCACACCCTGCATCCTGAGGCCAAACAAGTGTCGAGTCCGCAGTGATTTCATAAATGAGCGATGCCGGGGGTGACCAAGTACAATTTGGTGGATGACACCCTCGATTTGAGGATCCCTATGCACAACGAGGAGGTGTTCCAGCATGGAGTCTGCTTCGAGGCAAAGGTAAAGATTCCAGGTTGATTTGGGCACAATTAGAGTCAAGTGAGATCTGTTTTATCATCTTTTTGATGTGAACATATTAGAAGTGGGTTTGATTTCAACACTTTCCCATCATTGCAAGTGTCTCGGATGAGTTTGCGTTGATGCAATATGACAGTAGAGTAACAAGTGGGAGTTGCTTTCCCTTACATGGATTTCTTGTGGATTTTTACAGTACATCGGCAGCTTGGAGGTGGGTCGTCCCGGGAGCCGCATGGAAATTGTTGCCGCCATGAGAAGAATCCGTGTAAGAAGCAATATTTCATGTTCGGGTAATGGTCGAACTGCTGCTGCAGTAGCGGCGGAAACATATAACCAAGCGATCGATGGAGTGTGCTTGCTTTCTGAGGATTGTATTTATTGTCTAACCTTTTGCTCTGTGATGGGAGGACTTGTCCACCCACCTAATCCACCCCCCTTCATTAAGTCATCCTTTTACACTTAAATCTTGTTCCCCCGCAACTTGGTCGTTAAACCCGATTGGGACTTTCTGCCAAAGGTTTATGTGGCGCTTCGTTTGGAAAAACCAACACTTCAAGAGGCTCAGACGTGATCGGCGACTGCAGAGCAATTACTCTTCGCTGCAGTGTTAGGGAGGAAGGGATTTACTATCCGAGGATGATTTAATCTGAAATCCAGCTGATTGAACCTTATGGAGGGCCCTGGTGTCCTCGGTGACAGGCCATGAGGACTTCATCCTGATCTGGGATGCTAATACCTCATTGGTATTTGTTAGGGATAGTTCATTTCCTAGGACCCAAATATACCCCAACGAAACAATTCAAATGAATGTGAAGACGTCAGGTTTCAACCGTTTTAAGGTGCTGTCCAGAATTTGAAAATGATCTACTTGCTGATACCATTTTTTGGTTTAAATCATCATTGCAGGCTCTGTCTAGATCAGGGGTGGCGAACAAGTTTGACACAAAGAGCCGAAATTTTCAACTGTGAGAGTCAAAGAGCCACACCACGGACTGACCTGCCATGACAGACAGACCGACACAAACACACACAATTAAAAACATATTATTTACCATAACACACTCCTCTCCTTACAATACAACAAGTATTGTTCTTCTGTTGATTTCAAGGAAAGTGTCCACCCTCAATACACACACACACACACACACACACAAAAACTAACCATGAAGCAAGGCAAAGAGCCACAGTATATAGAAAATATGATGAGGCAAAGAGCCACATTTCTATTGGTCAAGAGCCGCATTCGGCTCTAGAGCCATGTGTTCGCCACCCCTGGTCTATATGCTTGTGTGGCACGTGCAAGAACATGCATTTTTTTGACACACTCGAAAGTAATCTTCTTTTTTGTCTTTTTAGGGTGTTTGGACTGTGCATGAAACATACCTTTTATTAATTTCTTCTTTTCGCCATTTTCAAGCTAAACTAACATTACAAAAGACAACGAATATTTTTTTTTAAAAACACACTGATCCAAAATACATGCATTTAAGCTTTTTTTATTTACTAACATTAAAAAATCTGTGTAGAGAAAAATGGCAAAATTCTCAATAGGGAACCAAAAAACAACATAAAATGAAGACTGACATTTTAATTTAATTTTCAATAAATTGTCTTTCAAACAAATATCAAAAACTTAAAAGCACATTGTGTATTATCAAGCACCTTCTAATGGTAAAAAACTGTATTAATTTAAAACAAAATACCGATTTGCACAAAAAGAAAAATACATGAATGGGTAAGTGTGAAGCACATTGCAAAGCGCTTTGGGAGGACTTCAGTGACTTGAAAAGCGCTAAATAAATGCAGACCATTTACTTTTATGAACTATCATATACTTTTTAAAATACTTATGGCAAAGAAATGTTTATTTATTTTCCATAACATGAGGTTCACCTAAAGGAAGCTGACATAACTGTCCGTCTTCATGCTCCCCAAAACCTCAAAATTATGTGAAATGTGGGGCAAAAAAGTGGGAAGAAAGATAGTGTGGTTTTGTCGCTTCGAGTGTGCATAGTTTGCATTCTCTCTTGTTCTTTGTACTCTTCGTTATCAGTTGCACAATAAAGCGACCTCTAGTGGTTAAATTTTACACAGTGTCCCTTTAAAGAATTTTCAAGATCATTACACCATTTTACTTCATTTATAGTAATGGAGTGAAATTATGTGTCTTTAATTTTTCTCTTGATTTAATTTTGACAAAATTTTGCTTCTTCGAAGGTGACTCATTTATTTTTCTACATGACTTGGCAGTTTTTTTATAATAGATTATAAAATATATTTCATAATATTATTAAATCGTCAATTTAGATGAATTATCGATTGACAAAAGGAATGGTGAAAAGGAATGGTGGATGACTAGTTGGCACTTTTGCCTCACAGTTCAGAGGTCGTTGAATTAATTCTAGCTACCGGCCTTTCAGTCTGGAGTTTGCATGTTCTTCACGTGCCTGAGTCTTTTTTTTCTGGGCACTCCGGTTTCCCCCTTGTACCAAAATATGCAAGGAAAGTTGATTTTCAGGTCTTTATTATCCGAAGTTATGAGTGAGCGTGTGAATGGTTATTTGTCTCCATGTGCCCTGAAACTGACTGGCAACCTGTCCAGAATGTCCCCTGCCCACTGCCTGCAAACATCTGGGATAGGCTCCAGCACTTCCATGAGCCTAGTGAGGACATGTGGCTGGAAAATGACTAAATAAGCATCCCTCAACAATTCCTTCGTCAAATCCACCCCAAACTATTAACTGCACCCCACTTAGACCTGCATCTTGCAGGTCTAAAACCCAGTGTACTTTCCAAAATCTGCTCTATCAATGAACATTCATCATGGTGTAACATCTTCTCAGTCACTGTTCAATTGACTTGCCGAGCGACAAATAAGACTATGCGCCCGTTTTTTGCTGAGTGCACAGACACTTATCACATTAACCTTGCAAAAGAGGTGGTTACTCTTTATATCAATTATCTATAAATGCTAACAATTTGAACTCCATCAAATCTATTTCTTATGTGGGCATGGTGAGCAACTCCCTGGGCACTTGTATCCACCGCAAAGCGAATCAACGCATTGAAACCCTGCACTGCACCGACGCATACGGTGGTTAATGCAGTGACTCACAATCAGGGGTTGAAGTGGACCATTAGGCAATCAGATAAATAGGAGTAGTGGCAGTATTTTATAATAATACTAACAATTGCCAGATTGCAGTTCTCTATCTCTAGTTGTACAAAAAAACATATTATTACAGATTTATTTCCTATAAAATGCGAGCAAACGCACTAACTACCCTTTAAAAAAAAGTGTGTCTTAGCTGGAGGGTTGGGGGTCTTTTCACCGGTTCACGGTTATATTATGATTTAGCGAAGTAAGATTTAATAATAAAACAATATTTACGTTTTTTTTTCCTCATTTTTTTCCTTCACTAAGATTTTATTTATTATCAAATGTGCATTAGTTAAAAGGATGGAATAAATTTCCACTACAGTTTATTTAAATTAAATTAATGATTGTCTGAAAAGTATTTCTGCTTTTTATTTTTTAATGAAACATTTACCTGAATAGGGGAACTTTGCTGTAAGTTTTTATATCTATTGTAGAAAGGAGCTAATGCTTCTTTAACTTCTACAAACACACTTAGGTGCTATTTTTTTTAATTTTGTGTTTTTCGTATTGCTTTAACCAGCTTATCTGTAACTTTTATTTTCAGTAAAATAACATCGGGATGGGCTTCCTCAATGTTCTGTGGTTGATCAATGATAGTTAGCAAATACACATACATATAAATATTGCACTGTCAGAATAAGAAAAATCCATGTAATTTACCCATGTAAAATTCCTTCTTTAAGATTTACAAAATATTATAAAATAAGAAAAATAAGGATTAATATGAAATCTTAATTTATCTGCTCTCTGACCAATATTGTTTTGTCGTGAGAAAATTACTCATTCAAATATTTGCATTTTACGTTTGACAGTGTAAACGAAATATTTGAATCAATCAAAATGCTTTTTGTGCCATGAAATAGACAGACCTTTAGAAAACGTCTTTTCCTATTTAGTTTCAGGTGATTGTGCGATAATTTGATCCCATTTTATGCCTAATCAGTCTCTAAGAGCTTTGTGTGTTGAAACACATTACATTGCTACACATTCAATGCAAGAAAAAAAGCATCAATCTGTATCTTGTATACACACGCATACACATTATTGAGGCAACTCATCCTTCACCTTATCGTACACTCTTCAGAATGTCAGAAAAATTTCCTCCCCTCAATGAGATGGATAAGTGGTGAGTAAGAGCCCATGACGGGATGTATTATTGAATCCTGTGGATCTTGCGCACGCACATTTCGGGTTACTAGATGAAGTGCTTGCTGATTCATTTATACCAACGTCATGGCTACTTGCCACCTGACTATAAATAACTGTGACTTCATTTTAAATCCTGACGGGTACATTTCTGTCTTTCGTGTTGGGACGAAACGAAGGACGAGCGAAAAAGGGTTGTCAACACGAGGACAAAAGGATGGATATGATTCGAAATTGGCCGAGTTTCTCCGGGTCAAAAAGTCAGCGTAGGAAACTCCGTCATTCATCCCGAAGAGTTTGCTCAACAGCGTTACTGTAGTGAAGTATTAGTCACTTCATTTAAACATTGAAAAAGTTACCCCACTAATTACTGACACCTAAAAGTAGTGCATTACTCTAAAAGTAATACAATACCGTCTATACCAACTGACCCAAAAAACTGCTTCAAAATAGCAACAAACTCAAAGAAATTAAAGAAAATGTGTTCACCAACCTTCGAAAGCAGGTGAAGCCTTTTCTTACTTTTTGGCTTTTACAACATTAAGAGCTTGCAAAACTCAATTAGCCGACACTATCCATATCCATTTTGTCTCTGGGCTTCAAACCACTCGAAGATCTTCTTGCAATGTTAGGGTCTGTCATGCTGCCTTCCCCGGGAGGGCAACCAACCAGGTGTGGAGCAAGACACACCTGAGCCCACTATCCACTCACCTGTCCCCAATTATTTTTAACCTTCAAAATTAACGTTCAGCATACAGGGTCAGGCCATTATTACCATCAACACCCTGTCTGACACTATTGTGTATTGCAAAGATAAATTTATAGATACAATTATTGTGTAAATTCTATGGTCGAATGATCACATTTACCTTATTGGTTTCCGGTTGGTTTACTATTCCTCTATAAGCCACGTCCCCATCCAATGCGCATCTTACTCTTTGCTACTGGTGACACACTACTAAATATGCGCATATTAACTGACCCACAGATTTCATTTTTTTATTTCATACTAAATTCGGCTTATGTACGAGTACATACAGCGGTGTAAATATCTCCATGAGAAAAAAACTCAGCGCGCTCATAGTCTGTGCTTGAGCCCGCGCTGCCATAAATCTTTTCAATTGTACATTGTTGACACACATGCCCAACCCACAGAACGCGTCGCTGGTAGATCGGGGGTGGATGTGACAACATGAGTGATACAGAAGAATTCAGGAGTCACAGGGAACTGCAATTCCTGATCTACATGAGATAAGGAGCAAAAATAGCCTCGAACATACCTTATTTTCCGCACTATAAGGCGCACCTAAAAGTCTTGTTTTTTTTCAAAAGCTGACCATGCGCCTTATAACACAGTGCGCCTTATATATGGCTCAATATTAAATTCGCAAGGTCTCGCAACTACGAGAAACAGCCGCCGACTCCATTTTTCGCGCTGTGCATACTGGGAAATATTAAACGATTGGTAGTTGCCGGGGCTCGTGTTGTATTTGTTTACTAAGTGGCAAAATGGCTACCCCATTAAACTGCTTAATTCATATTCAACAAATACAGTATTTGTCTGAATCCAGGGTTATGACTGGTGAAGATGTAAAGCACAATTTACCTTAAACAAACGCAGAATTATTCAGAATGTCACGTTTGAGAGAGAGAGAGAGCGAGAGAGAGAGAGAGAGCGAGATTCTCTTTCATACGTGCATTTGTATAAGAAAATGGCTCCTGTTAAGAGACACGCGTACAACGCCGAGTTTAAACTCAAAGCGATCAGTCACGCAGCACAACACGGCAATAGAGCGGCAGCGAGAGAGTTAAACTTAAATGAATCGATGGTACGGAAGTGGAGAAAGGATGAAGATAAGCTCCGCCAAGTAAGGAAAACTCAACAAAGTTTCCGTGGCAATAAAGCAAGATGGCCAGAGTTAACAGTGGGTTGTTCAACAAAGAGCGGCAAGCAGAAGTGTCAGTACGATAACTATACGTATGAAGGCAACAGCGCTGGCACAAAAACACCGGACGTGTTGGATGGCCCATTCACTGAGATATGGTCAATTCGAACACAGCAGAAGAAGAATTCGAGGGATTCGTCGATGAGGAGCTTATAGAGTGATCTTTGTTTTTCTTTTGTGTGTTTACGTTTTACATTTTACAGTTATTATGTTATTGCTTTGCACTCGTTGTTTTTGCACATTACGAGTGTCACTTTATTGCGATTGCACTAACGTTTCATTTAAAATAACAGTATCAGACGTTTTTTTCTTTGCGTGTTGACTAAATGGACAAAAAATAAAATGATATGTCGATGTTGTTCAAAGATGTCAAAGATGTGTCACGAAAATGCTTTACCTCAGAGAAAATAATAAAACGGCTGTTTATTTATTTTGGGAGTGAATGGAGTTGTGGAAAGCTTGTTTGTTAATAAAGTTTGACCTTTTTGAATATTTTGTTGACATTCCCTTGAGCGTGGCAACATCTAGAGGTTGCATAAAGTAACTACATTCTCTACTGTGGTCAAGTCGTCACATTTATTTACCGTAAATAGCCCTTAATCCCAGTCTCGAAGGACTGCACAGGATTACAATTACAAAATTGCACAATTACCTGATCTTAAACCAGCATGCACTTATAGCGCCTTATAATGGGGTGCGTCTTATGTATGGCATAAGTTTTAAAATATATCATTCATTGAAGGTGCGCCTTATAACATGGTGCGCCATATAGTGCGGAAAATACGGTACTATCCAGTAGCAATGGCGGAGTTACAAATTTGTATTAATAACGTGTCGGAGTACCCGTTACCAGTGTTTGGAATAATGAGCTATTTTTGCAATACAGCATGCCTGTAGAAAAAAAAAAGTCATGGACATTACCCAGATAGCGAGAAGGAAATATTCAAGGGGTTGAAGACAAAACACAAAATGGATGTGTAGTGTCTCAAATGTTAGCTTACAAGCTCTTAAGACTGCAAAAAAACATATCAGGGTTTTAGCGCTTCCACCTGTTGATGTATACATTCCTTATATTACTCTTGGTATGTGGCTCTTTTAAATCTTTTTAGGGGGTCGGCTTCATTGTGAGTATTTACGGTAATTTGCTACTAGATAGTTACTTTCAGAGTAACTCGCTACTCATAGGGGTCAGTAGTCTTGGAGTAACTTAAATTAACTTACTAGTAATGAAACAAAGTACTGATTTTCAGTAACATGCCCAGGGTGCCTAACACTGCTCATTCCAGAGAAAAGTGATTCCATTGCAGGAACGAGTTCTTTTGCAAAGCGTTGGTCCCAAACATCTCAATTTAAACTCTTAAACAGCCTCCAGAAGGAACAGCTTTAAGCGCTAGTATCTTTGCTTGAGCTTGGGTTTCTCGGAGAGCATAATAATCAAAAACCTGGACGTCCCCAGCTCTCTTTTTCGATATATCATCCATCTACGTATAAAAAGCCGTCTCTGCAGTATTCATCACTCTCTCCACCCGCTTGTTTTTCAACCCCTTTTCATTTGATTCCGCGACCTTGGCACGCTTAACGCCATTGTTTGTTTGTTTTTCGCAGTACGAATTCAAACTGAAGAACATCAAGAAAAAGAAGGTCAACATTGTTGTTTCCACAGATTTTGTCAAAGTGATATTAAGAAAAAAGAAGGTCGGTTCTGTAAATCGTCGCTTTATGAGTGCATCGGAGGATAACTCCTTGTCTTGTTTTCATTTATTTGTTTTTGTTCTCACAGCGAAAAGGTTGGTCGTGGGATGAGAGTACAATCTTGGTGACGCAGGATCCCATTTTCAGGTGGGGACCAGGATTATAACAGTTTTGAAGGAGATCATTCTTTGTTTGGTTCGTTACAGTCAGGTTGTTTCTTGGAACATTTATATGAAGTATGGATGCACAATACAACTATTTTTTTCAGACCAATTACAATACTCAACTTTTGAGATGTGCAATACCAGATACCAATACTAATAAAACATAAAATATCCTCTACCCCACCCATCACAAAAAAGGTCAATTTAGAAGAATTCCCTTTACCTCATGGAGATGACGTTTCAGATAATTGATAGTTAATATTCACAAACATTTTGTGTAGGGCAATGCTTCTCAATTGTTTTCTGTCATGCCCTCCCTACAAGGAAGAAAACATCTCCCCCCTACCTTCAACGTGCGACCAAATACTTTATCTATAAAAAATTTAAACCTATGCATAACACAGTATCTTTATTAACTTAAAAGAGAAAAAAATAGATAGACAATATTGTAACACATAATTGCTTTAACTCTAAGAGCAAAGCTTTTAAAGGGCATCTAAATTTCAGAAGTAGAATTAATTAATTCATTTTTACAGCAATGTTTCATCCAGCATGACAGGAATTATATCTAAAGCTGTATCTCTTTATCTCTTTTGTTTTTGTACTGGTCTCTTTCACTCTCTTTTTATCCTTCTTAAAAAAAAATTCAATGGTATCACCTGATAATCTGCTACACTTTGTGTCTCCACGGTGCAAACGAAAACAATGCTCCAGGCGCACTTTGGTAAAAAGAGTGCCACCAGCCCATAGCATTGTTAGGGTAAAACTGCACTTTTTTGTAAAAAAAAAAAAAAAAAAAAAAAAAACATGTTCCCCAAGGCCCCAAATTGTATTTTATAGCTTGGCCCAGTCAGGTTTTGCACGGCTGCTTAAAATCCTTTAAAACACTTGATTTTAATGTTGTATTTTCGAGGGTTGAAAAGTGCTTGTATTTTGAGTAAAACGCTTGTAAATGCTTGAAATTGTTGCAATGTTTCTCAACAAGTGTGCTTAAAAAAACGTGACACTGCTCTCTGGTGGCTTCACTTTGCCCATGCTTATTTTGTTCCCTCGTGATTAATTGCAGCTGGCATTAGCTTGTAATGCATTGTCATCGCCCACTACAGGTTGCAACCAAGAGGACAGCTGCATGCTACACCTAAAAGGAGCATTATGAATCGTGCATTACTGTAGTGCAAAAACTACATATCTGTTTTGCTTTTGCAAGCTTTTTACTGACAAGTCAAGTCAAGTCGCATTTATTTGTATAGCCCTTAATCACACAATGTCGCAATAGGAATGCGCAGGTTACAATTAAACCATCCCCTGAGCCTTAACCGGCATGCAAGCAAGGAAAACCACAAAAGCTTAGAACGAGGGAAAAATGAAACCTTGAAAAGGGGCCTCACAACTGGAAACCCCTCTTCCAGGATGACCAGGGTGCAATAGAGTAGCTTCTCCAGCTAGCCACTAAAGATAGGCAATCAACTACAGCCCACTCCAACTGTGACTAAATCAAGCTAATCACTATTTTTAGTGACTGGGTAGATATGCTTAATTTTGTATGATTTTGCGATTTTGCAACATTAAACTAAAGTGTAATTGCTTATCTGGCAGTGCCTAGAGAGTGCATGAATATAGTACAAATTTCCATGCATGATATCAGTACTCGCCCATCTCAAACCAATGCCCACCCTTTTTTCCTGATTGTGGTTATGATAATAAACCAGAAATGAGAATGTAGTAGCAATATTTCCCATACACAGATAAGCAACCAAAAATGAGAATTTAGAAGCAGTGTTTCCCATAGATAAGAAGGCTCCAACAAGCCGCCAAGGTTAATTGATCCAGCCAGATTCGCATAAACTTGAGTACCAATACCATGTTTTTGTCTTTGTTGTGCTGGAAATTTCCGATGTCAATTGTACTAATGGAATCAGCAATCAGTATTGGTGTCAGCAAATAGTGAAGCTTTCCGTACTTGTATTAATGTTGGTTTAAAATGTTTATCCCACATGCCTTTAATACAATATGTATCAAGAATCCAGACTGTAAAATTACAGTGGTTACCGAACTAAACTCAAATTGTAGAATTTTCAAGAGGATAAATCAAAGCTGAATCACACTGTTTTGCCCTTAGGATTTTTTATGTGTCACATGATGCTCAAGACCTTAAGATCTTCAGTTACATAGCAAGAGATGGTGAAAGCAATTGCTTCCGCTGCAACGTCTTCAAGTCCAAGAGGAAGGTGAGGTAAAGGTGTCAGTGACAGTGTGTAATGGTAATCAAATGTAAATACAGTGGTACCTCTTTATACGACCACCTCTAAACATGAGAATTTCAATATACGAGTTTTATTTGGAAGAAAAATCTTTGCATATCTTGCAAATTGCATACGACTGAAATTCCTGGTCTCAAGCATTCACAGAGGCTACTACTAGAGAACAGTCAAGACCGCTCATTGTTCACAGCTTGTTCCAGTTTGCCCATGAAAACTACTACCGGGGGGAAAGTGCTTTCAAATTGTTATTGTTGTATGTACGTTCATTTAAAGTTACAATAACGGTAAATTTAAGCATACAGTATCATCTACAGTCTCTCAATCTCTGTGATTATTATGATAATAATAATAATAATTATACATTATTTTGAAGCGCCTTTCAGGAAACCCGAGGTCGCTGAACTCAGAATAAAGGACAGTCATTTAAAGAATAAATAATAAATAAATAAATAGATAAAAACAGATACAAACATGTATGGTGAAAAAAAATAGGTGCTAATGAATTTCCCTTGTTAGGTGTTGATAAACCTTACAAACACAACGCGGCACTTATTTAGCCAAGGCAAGGCAGATTATATCGAATAGCGCGAAAATATCAGCAATCTACAATGACGTTGTTGTCTGCTACCTGTGACCGAGACGATCCCGATTACAGCTGAAACGAGATAGGAGCGATTGGTCTTTTTTCTTTTAATTTCCTGGAAAAAAAAACGTTATACCGTGTACACAATTTGCATTCTTCAAGGACCGTATAAAATAGGGGGAAAACGTAAAAGTTGCCCGGTATGAGAACTCCTCCTTGCCATCCTATATGAAATTGACTTCGTATGAAGAGGTACCACTATCGTTCTGAGTGGATGATCTTTTCCTGTAAGACAAACACGATTCATTGGTGATCCTTTTACCATGGAGACGAGACGGACAGTGACTTAGCCGAGACTTAAAATTAATCATCCTCGTTGGAAGAGAAATGAGTTGTGTGCGTGTGTGCCTGTATGTGTGCATTTTCCCTTGCTCTGAAAGACATGGTTGCTAAATACCATCAGCTCATTGTCTGTAGAAAGGGTGCTCGTTTGTCTTTGGCTCGAGTAATGCACCAGTGCAATTGAGTAGGAGGGGACGGAGCAGCCGATACAAGCAAATTAGATTTGTTTTCATCAGCCTAGTACATCGACGGACCTTTTGGCTTCAGCCTTGGCAGTGCCAGCTGCTTCAGCTGTCAATTGTGTCGTGATGTTGTTGTAAATGTAATAGGAAATATACTGTGTAGTCATTTGAATAGGATTTTACAATATAATACTGTTACTTTTTTTTAAAGTTTCATATTTACAAATGTCTGTATGGTAAGTTTGCACGACAGCACTTTTGTTAGACCGCTATTAGTACTGAACCTTTGAATAGTCATCACTAGCAATAATAAATACTGATACAAGTACATTAAAAAATGTATTACTTCAAATCCCGAAATCATTTTTCTGTTTAAACTGCATGCATTATAATGATTAGGTAATTTGCATTCCCTGTCTGTAAAACAGCCAATTCCAGTATCCAATTGTTGGGTCTATGGCCTTACATCTTTGAATAAAACACTATAGGTGACAAGAGACATTAATCAAGATGTGTCAGTTCGAGGCCCGATTCTCATCAGCACAAAACTTCACCAACTCCCCTTTTGTATTCACAGAATTATTGGAGGACACTCCGTCTGTATACAGGGGAACATCAAACAGAACAATGCAGCTTTACTCCACAGGCAAATGGTTGACACTGTAGGTCTGATACTGTAGGGTGATAAAATTCATTGAAGCAAGGAAAGATCGACTCAACTGTAAGGGTTTATGTAATACTTAATATTTGAAGTTAATGCATAATAGATTTAAGATGGGCAGGGCACCTGTATGATGCGGCATGGGTAAACCAGTGAAAGCTGTCGGGCCCTGCTGTTGAATAGAAGAGTGTGTTGTGTCACCCTGACCGGAGAGACATGGCCGCTTTCTTGTGTCCCGTTTCATCTGGAGGGACGAAAGCATGACCAACTTGGGTGCCGAAGTGCTTAACTTGTTTGGGTGTTTGGGTATTTGGGCTGGCCACGGTCCCAAAATTTTTGTGTGCGTTTTTTGCTACTTTTTCCCTTTTTTATTTTCTTTGTTTTTGTATGTCTTTGTCTTGCTGTTGGTCACCCCTCTCGAGGGATATGACCAGGGTAGATAGATGGATGGATACATTTAAAATAATCCTATCACCAATATTTCAACTACGGATACTTTAAAATAAGAAGAGTATCAGAACAGATAACTGGTATTAGTACTTTCCCAGACCTACTGTTGAGTAACAAAAAAAGCATTTAAGCAATCAGATTTTCTATTCATTTTAATTGATGAGTTCAATTGGACTTTTTTTTCCTTTTTTTTAAACATGTCATGCCCATTTCGGCTCTAATCTGGATTGTCTTGGTAACTGGTAGCAGACAATAACGTCATCAAAGATTGCTAATATGACCGTAGTATTCTATATTGTCTGTCTTGCTGTGAGTAGGTGCCGTGTTTCGTTTGTAAGGTTTATTATCGCCTAATAAGCAGTATTTGCAACCAATAATAAGGGGAGCAAGTGGAGGAGGTTCACAGGTATGAGATAGAGCAGGGGTCGGAAACCTATGGCTCACAAGCCATATATGGTTCTTTTCATGAGTACATATGGCTCAGAGATAGACACATTCCATGTGGTATATTTTTCTTGATATGGGAAACAGGCTGTGGTATTAACATTATTTCATAGTTGTTTTCAAATCATCAAACATCACACAGTGAAATAAAATGTGTTGAAGAATTGTCTTTTGTCTGGAGACCAGGTATGGTGGTTTTGCTGATTCTTTTATTAAAGTATATGGTGCGGCTCTCTCTAAAACAAAATGAAAACATTTTTGATTTTATGGCTCTTTGGGTCAAAAAGGTTCCCTCTGAGAAAGAGAGACCTCTGATGGTACACAAGCACCAAACTTAAAATAAAAGTTAATGTAATTTTAAATGAACGTAAAAACTTTTGTGCAAACTGAATGATCTGATGCTGTAAGAAGGCTGTCACGACAGGAAAGCGGGCTCGAGCAGTTTATAGCGGTAGTCCATGGGACTGCTCATGACCTGGATTTTCCTTCGTATACAAAAACCTCGTGTTTAGAGGTGCTCATATGAAGAGTCCAATCATTACAAAGAGATAAAGCCTCTCGTTTACACTTCAACACCACTCTTATGGTTTTTTTTACCATCTCACTTTACTCTTCACCGTTCCAGCTGCAATCCATTCCCCTGTTTCACATCATTTTATGCCTTTTGACTCCTTTCACTGACAAAGCAACACACGCTGTGATCCCCCTTCGCAGTCTCAAGCTATGCGGATCGTGCGCACGGTTGGCCAGGCGTTTGATGTGTGTCACCAGCTGACCTTGCAGAAAAAAACAGATGACCAGGAGGAGGAGGAGGAGGAGGAGAAGGAGTCTGATGCAATGCAAGGTGACAAACCTCACAAGCTGTCCTTTTTCCTCCTTTGTCACAAATCTCGCTTCCTTCCCACTTATCACACTAACATCCCTTTTCTGCTTTGTCAACCACCTTGTGAAAAAAAGCACACAGAAAACTTGCCACTATCTTCAAATAATAGTTTTCATTAGCCTGCAGTGCTGCGGCTGCACTCATCTCATGGGCGAGTTTTTCGGTCATTGATTAAATCATCGCAGGGCTCTAAGCACGACAGAGCCTATAAAGATGAGTTGCACGCTGTCTAAAGCAGGCTAAAAACAAGCCGTGAAACATTCCTTTCCCTGCAGCCGACAAGAGGTTGGCGTTGTCAGAGGAGACCGACCTTGAGGCCACAACGGAGGAGAGTATCGAGTGCAACACTTCATCAGACCAGGAGAGAAACAAAAAGGTCCGTGGGAATAATGGCCGAGTAGGGGCGGTAAATTGCACGCTATCATTTTAGTGGCCCTTGTTGTTATTCAATTCAAACGACAAGAGGACTTCAGCCACCGCCCTTTAGGGAGTTACATTTACCGATGCTCTCAGACAATTTACAAGCTGCAGACATTTTATTTGCTATGCCGGGAGAATCTGATGAGACACTGAAAAAAATAACCCGGACGGATGGATTTTCATCAGAGCAGTTTATAACCACAGCCTGTTCCATAATGTCCTCTCTGCCACAGGGCTCCAATAGCGATTGTCTTTTGCTGAGCTCCCCAGCTAGACCGGCCTCCGGAGCAGGTCAGTTGGCTGCCGAGGCCCCAAGTGCTTCGGAGCATCAGCTGCAGTTCTTGCAGAAACAGCTACAGCAGCAGGAGCAACGTGCACTGGCCGCATCAGCTCAGGTACCCAATCGTATATCATCATTCATGAGAGTTTGCTTTCTCTTGTTCGTCATTTGTTAAAGTAATTTTCAAATGCTCTGCTTTGCCACATCATGGATTCCTCGTTAAGTTTTGTCACTTTGGTTGGACTCTTTAGCATTTGGATCCACAAGCCAGCCTCCAACCTAAACGTTTTTAGAAATGATGATAATAATAATAATAGTTTGTCAATTTAAAACATGTTCTATCAAGGTGATTTTTTGAATAGTATTTGTTCCTGTTTTGCGACTTCATACATGGCAAACTGTATTTGTGTACGTTATCTACTTTTTATTTAAAGGGACAGTGTGTATCATTTAGCACCACCTAGTGGTAAAAGATTTTAAGTATTTGTGTTTTTCATTAGAATTTATTTTGATTTTCTATAGAAATAATAACACGACTTGGTCGTTTGTCCTGTTTACCTCCTCATCAGTTGCGAGAGGCATCAGACGTTTATGAATTTTCGTAAAGGGTTATTTGTTTGGATACAAAAAAGATTTGAATCAAAATACAAAAATATGCAAAATGCAAAGTCCTTTACCAGACAAAAAGCCTTTAAAATGCCACGAAAGCAAAATGCGTGACGTCGTTGCCACCAACTTTGGTTTTCAACAAAAATATAATAGCCACAATTGATGCAAGCGGGATAACACTTAACACAGAAAATCAGCGGTGACCAGATGATGAAGTTGCTGTATCTGATTGAGCAAGATGGTAGACAATTGTTTTAGGGGACCCTCATGCTATGTCAAATGAATACAAAATTCTCAATGTCTTGAATATTTTTTTAAAAATGCACATTTATATCATAGTTCAGTTTTCTTCTCATTATTCAAATCAATATATATTTACTAAAAAATTACTTTTTTACCACTAGGAAGTACTAAATAATACACAATGTCCCTTTAGAATAAGATTGCTTGTAGCAGATAGAGTATGGCAAACACGTGTTAAGTCAACCACTAATTGTGCAAGTTCTCCCACTTGAAAATATTAGAGAGGCCTGTAGTTGTCAGGACAGATAAAACTCAACCATGTAGGATGGAATGTGGGATAAAAAAACAGAAAATAACATTTTTTTAATTTTTAAATTATTTATTTGCAAATCATTGAATAAAAAAGATTGTCTCAATCCTTTGTTATGAAGCCTTTGTTGGAAATAAAGGAGGCCAAACGCTTTCTGTAACTCTTCACAAACTTTTCACATTCTTCCATTTTGTGGCTGTCGTTAGTCAACACGGACTTTAAACTTCGTCAACAGATTTTCCATGGGGTTGAGATTTGGACACTGGCTTGGCCACTCCAATACCTTGAAATACTTTTTACAAAGCCACTCCTTTGTTGCTCTGGCTATATGTTTCGGATCATTGTAATGCTCAACTTCAATGCCCTTTCTGATGGAATGAGATTTTCACTCAAAATATCTCGATACATGGCCCTACTCATTCTTTCCTTTACACAGATCATTCAGTCTGGTCCTTTTAGAGAAAAGCAGCACAAAGCAAGATGTTTCCACCCCCATGCTTCACAAGGGGTATGGTGTTCTCCGGGTGCGATTCAGTATTCTTTCTCCTCCAAACACAATAATCTGTGTTTCTAACAAAAAGTTCTATTTTAGTTTTATCTGACCATAACACATTATCTCAATCCTCTTCTGGATCCTCCAAATGCTCTCTAGGGAACTGCAGACGGGCCTGAACGTTTCTAATGGTTGAGGTTTACCCCTGTTGATAATTACAGGTATCTACAAACATTTCATGTAGAAGAACTTGCACAATTGGTAGTTGACTTAGTACTTATCTGCCCCTCTGTAATTCTGTTGGGAAATATTACATTTCTAAAAATACGCTAAAAAAGTTAGGTTTTCTTATATTGTTTTTGTTGTGTTGTCCAAAGAATATTAGGGAATAAGATACAAGAAATTAAGAAATAATTATGTTCCCATTGTCAGAAAAATAATAAGTTGATAGTAGGTTTTGTTTCTCATTTGAATCAATATTGTCTGCAAAATTGGAAAATACACATTTCAAATGAGTCAGACAGTCTCCCTTAGGAGACAATTTTGCCTATAGTCCGAGAAAAAGACTAAATAATAAAGATACTCGTAGATAATACCTGTGTACAATTTAAATTGTTACTATGTCACATCTGGAGAAAAAAATACCCCAAAATGAAAAAAACAAAACTCTCCTCAAACAAATTTAAACTACTCAGAATTTGAATGTCATTCCTGTCTGATTTTGGTCTGCTTAGGTGCACGTGCTCCGGGGTCAGCTGTCTGTGGAGGTTTGTGCTCGGAGCGAGGCCCAGACCAGAGTTCAGAGGCTGCTTCAGCAGAACACTGACTTGCTGCAGCACATTTCTCTGCTGGTCAAACAGATCCAGCAATTGGAACTCAAAGCTGGTGGGCAATTAACATCCGGTAAATTGAATAAACTATTGACATATTTAGATTTTACATTTTATTCACTTAGTTACTTAGTTACTTACTTACTTACTTACTTACTTACTTACTGGCAAGGCACATGCTAGATAAACCAACCAAAAGACAGAATTTATATAAGGTAAATTCTTCAGCGTGGAGACAGAAGTGAGTGAGGAAAAATGACGGGTGTTTGTTTAACGTAAAACAAATGTTGGTGTTGAGCAGTTTCGTTGAGGTTCTTATTACAAAAAATGAACAAAATATACCGGGCATTCGAGTACAGTACCAGGCTGTTTGGCTTCACATAATGTGAATGCAATCATATTGCCTTAAACCGCGCTTCCACGGGCCAGATTAAATCTGACCTGCAAAAGTGTGACGTATCACCAGAGACTTGTTGATGATACGTAAGCACTTACTGTATACTTAAAATTGAATGTACTGTAACTTCAAATAAAGATACACACAAACATTTCTACAGCATATTGTTTCTATTCTTTCTTTTTTATATGAATAAAGCAAAACGCCCAAAAACTGTTCTGCAGCTTGGTAACTTGCACTCGCTGCTCTCATTCCAAACCGCAGTCACAGGGGCAGTCCTTCCGGTTGTACCAACCGCTCCCTCAAGTTGTGCGGTCTCTACTACAGTGGTACCTCTACTTACGAATTTAATTTGTTCTGGGATTAGCTTTGTATACAAAAAAACTTGTAAGTAGAGACGCAAACCCCACAAAAGTACAGTATGATACATTTTTATTAAATAATTAAAAGATCATCTGAACATAAAACAAATGCATATTATAATTAGATTGGATAAAACAAGTAGCAAATAGTGTAAAAAAACAAAGAATAAAGGATGGAATAAAAATAAAAATATAAATTTGTGTTTCTGTCGGAAATGCACAAGGCAGACATCATAATGAACAATAGTCCGACTTGTCAACACTTTTTCCAGGTGATTCCTTTCCACAAATCCCAAGCAGTTATGGAATTTAGCTAAAATGTCTTTCATTTGGGCTGACTTGCCATAGCCCCTTCCCCTCCCCGTCTCTAGACTCTGAACTGTGACGGTGACATGAAAAGCATGCTGGGATACACGCAGCCTGTTTATTTACGTTCGTGAAACTCTGGGAGCAGCTGATAGCAGCACATACTTTACTGTATTTTTGACTTTGTATCCTGAAACGCCTTTGTTACTATAGGCGATATTTTCCCATTCAGGTCTTTCGTAACCTGAAACCTTTGTATGTAGAGAGATTCATAAGTAGATTTACCACTGTAATAACCTCTGGGACTGCTCATAGCTTAGGTTTATCCTTGACGTACTGTCCAATCTTAAATGCCAGGACCTTAGCTTGGCCTTAGCTTGGCCTTGAAGCTAGGTCCTTAGCTTGGCCTTGCTTTGATGCTAGGTCCTTAGCTTGGCCTTTGATTTTTGCATTCCGGAGATGGAATAAGAGCTTGCTCTGTCCACTCCACGCATCGGCCCGGTATTGCAGTACCTCCGGGAACGGTGCATTCGCAATGATCGCAGCAAGGCTTTAGGGCTAGGACCTTAGCTTAGCCTTTTGGCTGAGAGTAAGTGTCCCGGCTCCTAGGCTTTGTAGCGTATTATGAACTGACCGATAACGGATAATGGATAATGAATAACGAAGATAGATCAATAACCCTTAAAAACCCCAGAAGAATATTTTTGTTACAAATAAAACTAGTATATCCAATTTCTCATGTTTAGAGGTGCCCAAATAAAAAGCTACCAGTGTACAATATTGGATTTGTGGAAAATAAAGTAGCCAGACTGCTCTTTTCTCAAATATTGTATATCCTTTGAATTCCATAGTGGGCTCCCAAGACAGCCTTTTGGAGATCACTTTCCGGGCACAACTCCCCAGCACGCCCAGCGAGCCGCTAACACCGTCTCCATCGGCTGGCATGTTGGTTCCTCTCTCGCAGCACTCGAGCAGTGACAGTGCTTGGGTCTCCTTTCCATCCTGCTCCTCCAGCACCACGGGGACCGAAGCCAGCCCCCTCAGCCTCGGTGGCAACGTGGTCCGTCTGGAATGCTTCCGTTTCTCCTCACGAGGTCCGGCCGATCAGGAGCAAAGACGGGAGACGAGCGTGACGCCTGACGAGGGAACCCCGGAAGACGGGGAGCGGGTGCTGGGGGCGCTGGAGCTTCTTAAGTTCAGGGAATCGGGGATCGGGTCAGAGTACGAATCCAACACAGATGAAAGCGACGACCGGGACAGTTGGGGGCACGGGGAGGCCGCAACGCTGGACGGCGCCGCTCGTCTCTTCCATGTGTTGAATACCGAGACTTTGCCTGACTGTTTGGGGGATGAGATGGCTGTATAGAGCTAGAGGCATCAACGTTGCTCTCACGTGTCATTAAATGTGAAGACTGTTACGGAACTACGTCAAAGAATGCAAACGGGTTGTCAAGTTGAGATCAAAGTGAAGATCTGGAGCCCTATTTTCGTTCCTAGTGCAGGTTTTGTTATTTTTTGACAATCTATTTTGCACAGTGAGGCATTGGTATCGTGGAAACGTTAACATTGTTGTGCCCTGAATGGTATTGAACCATGGATTCATATCGTCATTCGATATTTGGCATTACAATTTCAGTATTTACTCAATTTTTAGCATTTTTTAGTATTTTAAAAGGGTTTTTAAAATCTTGGTTAAATATTTCTTAAAATATGCACAATTTTCTATATCCTGTTGGTAAAGTTGTTTAAAGCTGTTTTTTTATTATAGAAATGTTAAAATGAGCAAAATTTACTACTAATGAGATAATCAATTGCAATGTGAGATTGTTTTGTGAATTTTAAGTATTTTTTTTTATTCTGTCTATAACCTGCTTCATGAAAGTTACAACCTGCTTTTTCATAATTATTTTCCCTATTTTCCTACATTTTAAACTTATTTTACAAATAAAATAAGAAGACAATTCAATCAAATTTTAACTTTTTTTCTAATTAATTAGGACAAATTAGCCTTTAAAAAAGGAATACGGTTATTGCGGTTAATGGGGACCAAAACCACCTGCGAAAAGTGAAAATCCGCGAAGTAGCGACGCCCCTTCAATATTGCTTTTAAAAAATGTTTTTTTTTATTTTTTTTAATGATTTCTTTTTTTTTTTTTTTTTTTTTTTTTAGACCCGCAAAGCTCTGAACCCGCGAACGTGGAACCGCAAAGTAGCTAGGTCCCACTGTAGTCTGATGTCAGATGTTAAAATAACAGATTTATTTGCAAGATTAAGTTGTGTTTTGCTTTTGCAGCTCTTTTCTGTAGGATTTTACTTATTAATCGTTTTTCTAATACAGCTGAGAAAACAATTCACTTAATATTATCTGTTTATTCTATCTATATTTTAATTTTAGAAAAAATCTTAACATATTCTGTATTATTTTCTGATTTTAATTAAAACAACATCAATCTTAACTCCCACAAAAATTACATTTGATGTATTTCGTCATCAATTTTTGATTAATTTTATTAATTGTTTTCAAAAATTTAAGACGAGTCAAAATAAAATATAAAAGAGTTTTACAATTGTGTTGTCTTGTCCTAAGGAATGAGTTTAAATTAAGTATTTTTACATTCAAAAAAATAAACAAAATTATCAACAACAACTAGAGAATCGGGCCTAAGAAAATCCAGCCTGCGGGTATTTCAGCCGGCCCAGCACAAGCCCAACAAGTTAACTTGATTGGAAGCACCAAGTTTGAAGCGAACCTGAATTTTTATATTTTACTTGTGAGGATTCGGGAGGAGGAAGGGTGTTGTTGGCTGACTCCAACGCTCATGTAGTACACCCTAAACTAGACTTGAGCCAAAAAAAAATTAAGATGTGCCCAATATTATCAAATCACCTTGAATGGCGCCGAAGGAAGCCTAAACAGCACAACAATGGAAACGTAGCCATTGGATATCAAGCCAAACAGCGAACATTGAGCCCCAGATGTTTCACGTTTGATGCACAGACAACACATCATGCTTCTGAAATTGTGAGTGTTATGGCAGGCTTGAAATCATTGCTGACTCGTGCATGTGGAACAATAAATGTAACAAAAGTAGCAAGAAGTACACTGTCCAGAATCTCTGCAAATGCTAATGTTTGTCGTTTTCAAGATTGTCTCCATACACACTTGGCTCAAATATTAAAGGGTTGTCTTGCCTTGTGCTGCCAGACAGTTGAATATGACACCTTGTGTGTGTGGGAGGGGTTACACTTTTACACATTGTAAGGCTTCCACACTCCTTTACTGCTACTGTAATTCTTTGAGTGTTTCTTTTGGCGCAGGCATAATTTAATAGGGAGAAAATGTGTTTTTACTGTAATTCTTTGCTCGCCAGAAAACAGGCAATTGCTGTTGCTTTTTCCAAAGGCATATGCATCTTGTTAACAGACGGTGATTAATCGAGGTCGAAGGATTTTTTTCACCGGATATAGTTTTCGCTGGAAACATTCATCATTTAAAAAACACAACACATTTAAAAAGCGTAATGGTGTAAACCAAAGCTGACGTGTCCTCAAATTTATATCCCCGCAGCAATTAAATGAGTTCATCACCAGCGTGCTGTGCAAAGTTCAAATTGTTGTTTGCCTCTTCTGTGTGCTCAGTAATGTATGCCAGTGTGTGTATTCATGATTGTGATCATGTCGGCTTCCCTGCCTTGGTGACATCACGGCGCTCCAAGCTTGTTGCCATACCAACCATACTGTGGTTATAATTGTGATAATACACATGACATTTAACAAGGATAAGATTGTTTTTGTATTGATTCTTGGAAATTCAAAGACTGACATTCAATTTTCTTTGGGCACGTAAAAAAGGGCCAGAATTCGTTCTCAATGATATTTGTGTGTTTTATTTTTACATCGCTGTATATGCAACATCACACTTGCGTGTCTTTTACAGGCCTCATGATAAGTATTATTTATTAACACCATATTGCAGTAGCGCTACTGTCGCGGCCTACGGGAACAATTTGGGAGAGGCACGTAAAACAAATCTGTGCCTTCCAATTCCCTTGGCCAACTGTCACACGCACGTTTTTTGGCATGCTTGGCATTTTGCAATGACTAAATTGTGAACACATCGTTCCATGTAGTCTGCATCGTCAATGGTTCATTCCCCTTTTCTCTGATATTCCATTACTTGAGCCCTCGCTCACACACTCTAAGTTCAGGCTCTTAACATTTTGTGCACTGAAAAAAGAAAGTGCACTTACAAGCGCACTATAACTGCATTGCCTTGTGGAATTAAACTTAAATCTTTTTTCATTTTGGTTGTGCGTTTTGATTTGGGTCTGAACAAAAGACGTGCGGTCTGATGAGGCACCTTTAGATTTACAAATAAATGAACCTACATCTATTTCACCATTTGATATGCAGAGCAAGAAAACCATATTAAAACTGAATCAGAAATAAACGTTTTATGGCTTTAACTTATGAATGAAGTCCAGGCGCTGTTCCTTTCGAATAAAGACATCAATAGATAGGTAATCTTGGATTATGATCAAAATTTACATGCAACGAGTTATAAAATTGCTGGATGGCTTGACTTGCTGTTAGCTTGCTAATACGATCAAAAAATATCTTGTTTGGGGCTGAGGTGTGTGTCAAATCAGAATCCTTGGTCTCACTATCGCCTTTTGCTGCGAAGCAGGAGAATTGTGCGCCGCACTCTGCATCTGCAAAAGCTCAGCACAGTAATATGTTGCATACTAATTGTATTTAAAATATTCATTATATAATGTGAAAACTCTTTTGGAAAAGAAAGTCCACACAATTCTAAACAGTTATATCAGAAAGAACTTTAATATCTTATATATGTAACCATTTTAATTTTATATTTGCTTAATGACACAGGCACAGCCTCACCAGCCTTCCTGACTGCACACCTCTGGTATAAAATAACACAGTTAACTTCTGATGGATACCAATCTTGAGTAGTGTATGATATAGATAACACATACGATACCCTTAGTACAAGAAAATGACAGATATTTTTAAAGACATAACACTTAATCACAAGATAATATTTTAACACTGCTATAGTTATTAGTGGAGTTATTAGATGGCACTTAACAGACTGACACTGAAATTGGTACTTAACTTTTAACTATTTATCAAATCCGATATTACATATGAATCCCAATAGTACAAAAAATGTCCTTCACTGTTCAAAAAAATAAACAAAACACATTTAAATCCAAACATAACACTCATATTTATTTTTCAAATATTATAAATATACATGTGCTATTATTTTCATTCACTTTCCAACTTCTTGTATTGATGTGGGTCATCCCAGCTGACATCAGGCATTGGGCAGGGGACACCGTGGACTTGTTTCCAGCTAGTCGCAAGGTTTTTATATTATTTCAGTAGGATAAACATAATAATTTTCCTTGATATTGTATTCATTTAATTGCCGTTGAGTATCCCTGATTATTAGATGGCCACTAGAAGGCAGCTGATACTGGTCTTGGGTAACCTCGTGAATACCGAAAAGGCTGGTATCAAGGCACTATTTAATTGTTATCCTTATTAATTGATACAGGCCCAAGACATTTGCACAATATTTAATTGTATTATTTTTTATGAATATTGCTCCCTTGGTAATATGGATTTAGTTCTCTATGTGTGGGCATAGTGCACATTGGGTCTTAGGCTAGCTTACGGCAGATGGACAAATAAGTTTGTATTGGAGGGAACAAGATCAACTATCAAGCAATTGGATTGGCTCCTCTCTTTCAAGTTCAGTGCATCTCGGGCCTGAAAAAAAAAAAATCAAAGAAAATTCTGGAATGATTTCCTGGAGGCTTTTTGTGATGAGGCCAGCCAACAACAGAAAAATGTAAAAATTAGATGCAGAACAAGGCCATGGCTTCTGATTGGATGAACAATGCAAAGATCAGACATTCCCCTGGCACCGTTTTGTCACTACAGCAGGCAACTGCCTGAAGCGCAGCTGCTGCTACTTGATAAAGATGGTAGGCAGACCCCCAGGTGCCTAGGACCCCTGTACTCTCATATTATGTTATAACAGCCCACCTCCACACACCAGTGATGTTTCTCTTTGACCACAAGAGTTGAGTGCTGCTTCTCTTTTTTAGTCCCCAGGATAACCCCGAGTCTATCATCCGCTTACGATTGCATTTCAGGCATTAGAGAAGCATTTTTCTTCTGAAGTGAAAAAGCTTAAAAACTTAACGCCGATTTGGCACAGAAATAAAAGTTAGATTTGCGAATTATGGTCCAAAGAGATCATATCCTCTTTATCCCACTCACTGTTTTGCTATTATGATAGACATTTTAAGTGGATGTAATACATTATAAGATTGGCAAACATGGATATACCACAAACATGTAATGTTTGGTTGAACATATTGAAAGAATAGATGAGGGCAGTTTGACTGAAAGTGTATGTAGTCCAGAAAGAGTGGGAAATAAAGTGAGACAAACTCATAAATATGGTTGGATGAATGGAGTGAAACGTGGTCTGGATGTGAGGTTAACCGACCTCTTAACTTTCCTGTCAAATTTGCCAAGAATCCCTATCCAAGATTTATCCAGAGTAAATTTAATGTGTTTTTTTTGTTGTTTTTTTAAACTGCCAAGTAGAAAACTCTTACTCAAGAACAAACCCAATTTACATGCTAGTGTTTTTTTTATAAATACAAGAATTGTAATTTAGAAAAAAAAATCAAATAACTTCTGTACTTCCAAATTATAAGGTTAAAAATCTTGCCGTTTTGTTGCACAACTGCAGGGATTAACCCCTAGCCATTCATGTAAAATTCGCCTAAAATTCCAATCCTAGACATATGTAAAGCAAATTAAAAGCTGTCGAACCCTCTTTTGAAAGTTCACTTTCTGAAGTTTTGTTCCAAACTGAAATAATCATTGCACATGCTACTAACGTTGCGTAATCTGAGTTGGAACACACAGAAATAGAAGTTTTTTATTTCGTCCTGAATTATTTATTTATTTATTTATTTATTTATGCAATCAAATGCCTGCAAAAGAGTGTAGCAATGGGCATCTTAGCTCGAAAAAAGGTGAGACAATAGCTTGAAGCCTTGCCTTGTACCTTGTCAAATTTGATCACAATCTGAAAAACTAAACATTGTATTTTAAACATATTTTCCACTCGTAGAAAAAGGGTGTGTCTACCGTTTTCAAAAGTGGCCATTTCAGGACGACAAGTTTACAGCTATAAAAACTCTGCAACTGTGTATTTTACTTTGGACAATTTTTTGGACATTTTGAAAGAGTTGTAAATGTTTGACTTCTATATCCAGAAGGCAATCAATAATTGTGCACACTCGCGTGTGATGATCGCACGTCAAAATCGATCCCAGGTTGCATTCACTCACGTTCATTTTTGGCTAAAATTTGAATACACCCCCGGAAAATGACATAAAATTGTATTGGGAATTTCATTGGCTAGCCAATGTGTCAATCATCACTAGAACTAGTTATTACTGGCTAAAGATATTACGAGCTAAAAGAAGCGGTTAACGTTATATCAAACGGGACCATGGAGCTTAATGTTGGCTGTGGAGCATGGGAAAAGCCTGCTATTGGCCTAGAGTGATGTCAATAAATTGGTCAGAGTCCAACACCCATATTGGGAATCATTTTACAAGTCTGTTTATTTTTAAACAGACACTATGTGGCGAAATAGACAAATTACAACAGGTAAAGTCGAACAATGCAGAAATGCAGATTTGTTTTAATCTGTCAGCATTATTGTTTGTTTTGAGGTAATATTTTACACGGTTGAATTCTCTGGAAGGTACTGGATGTCACAAAGCCAGGTTTGCGGACATTCAACTCATTTGATGACTACCAGGGGACATAAAAAGTAAGCTACACCGGCTTTATAGCCTTTGGGTATCCTGTTTCAGACTGATCATTATGTTTCTGTGATGGGTACATTTTGAAATGGTTGGCATATCTTAAATTCCAAGGGTTTAAGCTTTCCAATGAAATGTGGCATGACGTATTTCAGTGACTGGTGACATTGTAAAGATGTTTATCAACAGTCCGGCTGCCCACAGAGGGGCCGTTGGAACGTTATGGGGTTAATTGATGCAGGAGTGTGTGCTAGGGATGGATATGAATGGTGAAGGATAGTTAAGAACAGTGTTCCCTCTAAGCTGCGCGCGTGCGCAATTGCGCACTGCTCGCACATTCTCAGCGCACAAGAAAATCTAGCCAGCGCACAAAAATGAGGGCTCAAAATTACTAATTAAGAAGCGACTCAAGTCAAAGTTACAGTGCATAAAGGTAAAAATACACGGGTTCCCCTGACGTTGTGTCCTAAATGTGGTATTTTGAAGTCGAGTCGAAGGAGAATGAAGTTGAGTAAAGCTAGTAGAGTTTGTCGGGAATCGGCTTCTTCGGCTCGGCTCACTAAAAGGAACCGGTTCTTTCGGTTCCTAAACGGCTCCTCGGGTTGTTTTTGCTTCTTTAATCCCAACATGACCAAATATTATGTAAAATTATGCACAAAATGACTTAAAGGAAGGGGGGAATAGAACAAAAAAGAAAAAAATACCATAATGAAAAAGTAGTGAAAAGCTGAGAGAAAAAGAAACAAAAAGAAGAGAAAAAAGAAGGAAAACTTTAGAAAAAAAAACAGAAAAAAAGAAATGAAAGAAATGTAGGAAAAAAGTAAATAGAGAACAAAAAGAAAAAAGTAACAGCTCGGAAAAAATTAACACAATGAGATTTTTTTTAAAGGAATTTACAAAAAAGTAGAAAAAAAACACGGAAAAAAGAAGGAAAAGTTTGTGTTGCATTCAAATCATTTCCAATTATATCAAGTGAATCTTGTTGCCAACATTGTACTTCCAGTGAAAAATGTGATTAAGTACAGTTCCGTATCTTACAACCGACTTAATAAGCCCCCAAAAATGTTAATATTATGCAACAAAATATATCAGGAAATAAAAAGAAATGGATATCTTGTGAAAGAATTGTAAGAACAAACGACGTTTGTAGGCCTCCCAACACTGCCATCGCTTGCCACAGAAATACCACTCCTGCGTCTGAGCAACCTGCTCCCCACGACCAGAGTTTTCCGGATCGTGTGTGCAATCCTTTCCCTTCTTCCTAATAAAAATGAGAGAAACATACGCAAGTGGGTCCTGTCTGTGTTTTGGTCCTGGCACTTATAGTGCAGAAAATACGGTACAAATATCTTGACCAACAAACATTTTGAAAATACTTGTTCATATCATAGCTCCTGCACATTTGTTTATTATTGAAATGATTTTTGCTTTTTTTATTAATGATTGATGTTTCTTTGACCACAAGTAGGAACTACGTGTGCACCAAGTCCCTTTGTCTAGTTAGTAACAATTGGTTACTTATCACCACGAGCTTTGGGGTTACACAAATTCAACTTATTATTTCTTACCATTTATTTCATCATTTAGCAAATTTGAAGTTTTTTGATTTTTAAATTTAAGAGTTAATCAAGTTATTACAATTTATTGTCAATCCTTAGTTTGAAATAGTAGAATTTTATAGTTGGCTTGCTCTTTGAAAGTTGTTGTCTAATCATTTGTCCATCCATTTTTATTCTTAATATGATTGTGGTTTACTATAGCCTTCCCAGCAGGGAGTAGGGGAGCAGACAGGAAAAACATGCAAAGGGTAAACAACACATCCCAAAAGATCATTGGCTGCTCTCTGCCCAGGCTAGAGGGCATTGCCCTCTTGCGATACCGTAGCAGAGCCATCAACATAATGAAGGTCTCTTCCCACCCCAGCCACAACCTCTTTGACCTGTTTCCCTCTGGTAGGCGCTACAGGTCCCAAATTCACAGACAAACAGGCTAACAGACAGCTACTTCCCAAGGGCCATCACCACCCTAAACGAGCACAAAAAACTGTGAAAACATCTCTTGCGACTTATTTTAGGTTTTGCTTTTTGTTACTGCCAAACGTAATTGTACAAAACTGAAAATATTTGTTTTATGTTAAATGTTACTGAACTTCTTTTTATTGCACTATTGTTACCATGCACTATTCAATTTCATTTACGAATATTGCTCTTATGAAATGAAATGATCTGCATTTATATAGCGCTTTTCAAGTCAATGACTTCCCAAAGCGCTTTACATTGTGCTTCACATTTCCCAATAGCGGCCGTGATCTGTGCAGCCATGTAAGGCGCTAACCTGCTTATTGGGGGTATTGGGGGTTCAGTGTCTTACCCAAGGACACTTCGACATGTAACACGGACAAGCCGAGATTCGAACTGGGATCCCTTCATCCTAAAACGATCGCTCTACCTCCTGAGCTACCGCCGCCTCAAATAACTTATAACTTCTGCCAGTCTATAAGCAATACGTTGTAAATATTGTTTATGCCTTATAGGCTGATAGCCTTTTCTCTTCAAAGTCTTTATTAAATGTTTACAAAGGAGTGCCATGTCCAATCTCATTGAAGATAATGTTTCACAACATTAACGTCGATGACAAGAAAAACATTCAATTCAGATACGAAAATAAATTAGGTGAATCATGGACTAGTGGCCAGCCAACCTCAGGAACTCATTTCGACCAACAATTAAGCATTTCATAATATTCATTTATATTATTGTTCCTACCAAGTTATTTGTATAATTGGCGTAAGGGTGGCTGGCACACTTCTCTCCCTCTGCAGACCATAATTTCAACCATTTGTGAATCAGGTGGAATTCTGGGAGGTCTGCCTCCCCCTCAAAACCCCAAAGTGTGTTATTTTCTGTTTCTTTCCACCAACCGCCCTCTCGCTTGCGCTCCCTTCTTTCCACTTCCATTAAGTACAGAAGGACGAAAAGATGAACTCTTTTTGCAGAGACGAATGACTTCCTGTAAATTGTGACACACACAAGTAAGTAAAAACTGTATTTTAATCTCAGTTTCTGTTTTAGATTTGACGTTGTTGTTGGCTTGAATCTTTGCAAAGAGACACTTTGGGTTTCCCGGACAACATCATACAAGAAGCCTTGTGAGGGGATAAGTGAAATCCAGTTCAGCTAGTTCTTAAAGTAAAACATGTCTTCCTTTTTTGATTATAATTTTTCATTATTAGTGCACTTTTGCATATAGGATACCTCCATCGCTTCAAGTGCTAAAATATAAATTTTAAACACAAAAATTCATCCAAATTGGGTCAAAAATGGACTGATCAATCTAATCCATGTTTCTTGGGCAATATGGCATTGATTTAAAATGAAATGACTTTTTATGGTTGTTTTGTGAAATACAACCAAATGGATAATTGCTGAGGTTGTTGCAATAAAACATTTACAATACAACACAAAATGTCACTGTTTAAGTTTTTTTTAAGAAACATTCCATGTGAGTGTTAAAAGGGATGACCCAATCGCTTCGTTTTACACAAAACAAACCATTTTGGAGTCAGATGTTTTAAAATAGTTGCACATTTTTTGAGTCATTGGAAATGAAATTCCTTTTCCCCAGTTTTGCAGGGGGTTATTTGTTTTATTTCAATATTTGTAAATGAACTTTTTTTTCCCAAATTGACCCATTTTTTTATTCTATTTATTGTTATTTTTAACAAAATTCCCTATTTATTTAGGTTGTACTGTTTTAAATGAGATTTTCTGGGGAATATTAAAATAACCTATATATGTGTGTGTGTGTTATATACAAACGCAGATTTTTGTTTAAAAACAGAAAGACAATTGGATCAAGTTAACCTATGACGGTTTACAAAACCTCTGAGGGAAAAAAAAATATTTTAGTGCCGATACTGGAACTCGTAATCTTCTTCTTATGAATAATTTACCATTTTTTTGTAATTTAAATTAATATATTAATGGTCTCCAAAATTTGCTAAAGATCATATACTTTACCTCAGGTATATGAATCGACTCACATGGTCCTTGGTTATATATTTATCATATATATGTTTGTTTTTAATTTTTACAACACTCAAAAGCTGATCAGTTTATTTTGTTCCTCATAAATTTCACTTAGAATTTGGAGAAAAAAGACGAGCAATGAGACCATGAGTCTGTAGTTGTTGGCACGCCTGACCTGTCGTGTTTGCATAAATTTTCTTCACATTTTTTCTTCACATTCCTCTCGGTCGCCGCAGTTGCAAAGCAATAAAGGTCATGAGGGGCGAAGAGGTCGCCCGTCTTGCTGTCTTCATCCTGCTTGCCGCCACAGTACAAAGTCAAGTTAACCCAGGTAGATCCTCATCTTGTTCTGCTGTGTTGCAGACTGTTTTTTAAAATTCTTTTTATACTTGGGTGACATTTGGAAGAAGTACATTTTCAGCAAAGTGAGACGTTGATGAGCTGTTGGCATCACAAGATACTGTAGCTGTCTTTTATAGGCTAGCTTAGTAATCAAATCACATGAGTTTTAAATATTACCCATTCAAATGTATAATTTTAAGATGGATGAAGAAAGCAATATAAGGTAGGTGGAGTGCAGTGTGGCGTGTGTGTATGTGTGTGGTTTACCTGATATGCAACAGCAAATATCATCCAAACAGGCAGACCTTTTCACAAGCAATTTTTTAAGCGTAGTCGTGGGCAGCGCACACAGCTACACACTCGCTGCACTTTGAATATTTTCACAGCATAAAGCAGATTTGTCCCGCTGCTCAAACAGAATAGGCAAGTGAATACATTGACAACTCCTCTTAATTACCAGGTAGGGACTGACAAGAGAGCAGGTACAGAAAGATGTAACTGTGACATTTTTTTAGAGAACATGGAAACAAAAAGCTTCATATTATAGAGTCTAACGTGTGTCTCACGTGGATGTGGTGGAACTCTTGGAAAAGGAATGAAGACCGAAAAGCAAGCCTCCTGAGACTGGCACTTACACAGTGACACCTCTGTTCTGCAGTTGAGGCCGCAGGAAGGGGACTGGCGGAAAAAAAAACACTTGCACATGCACACACAACTCGCCTCCACACTTTGCTTGAAAATACACGGACTGTATACAAATCCATATGGTATGTGAATGTGTTCATGTATCAAGCATGCCTTGTGTGGTTGTAGAAACATGTCGCTATCCTCTGGGTATGACTGGTGGACAGATTCAGGATGAAGATATCACGGCTTCAAGTCAGTGGTCTGAGTCCACAGCAGCAAAATTCGGGAGGTATTCCTTTTATTTTGTCAAGGTTCCCCCATACACTACAAATGCTTTACATTACAAAAATGTATATATATATATATATATATATATATATATATATATATATATACATATATATATTTTATAGTATTATAGTTACCATTCATATGTGCCGTGTTTTGGCCTCTTGTGGCAGTGTGGTGCCGCATGTGCCTGGTGTACAAACATAAAGTGAGTATGAATTCTACTAAAATGTGTTTGTTTTTTTTGTTTGTTTTTGTTTATTTGATTGTGGAGAAATTGTTAATTTCAGTAATATTATCCTACATGTAGATGTTTCTGAAGGCTTGAGTGTTTGTATATTCATAACTTGAAGAAGTAAAACCAAACTTAAGTAATGCCAAATTCATTTTGGCATTAAATGGATGGTTAGAATTGGACTAGTAAAACATTTGAGATGTTTTAAAGAGGAAGAATTTTTTGTGTTTTATATACAATAATATAAACAAAAATGAAAGGCTTCTTAGCAGCATCCGGGCATCACTTAACCGACCTCTTAAAACCGCTTAGAAGAAAAAGTGTACGCCATCTTGGGGAAGCAGTGAACCCTTCATACTTCTTGGATGAGTGCAATCTTGTCCTTTTCTATCTATGGGTACTGTCCCAGACGTTTTTTACTCCAGGGATGGTAAATTACAAAAATAATTTTACAAAAAAAAAAAGACAAAAATTCAGCCCACTTTTACTGTATTTTCTGTGCTCACGTCTGCCCCATTGATTTTGTTGTTCCTGTATGAGCCATGGCCCCTTCCCCAGGTGCTGCCTTACCATTTGCTACTGGTGACACACAACCAAATATGCACATATAAACTGACCCCATGATTACAGTAAATGTATTTTATAATTTTAAAAACGACTTGGATATGAGTATATAGAGAAGAAAGAATATCTCCATGACAAAAAATTCAGTGTCGTCATACTCTGTGCTTGAAACCGGACCACCCTACTGTATTCATTTGTATTACGCTATCTCTTCTTAATTCTTACTGGCGGGTTCTACAGCATCAGTTACATTGGGAGCAAAGGAATTTCAAATAGCAATCATTATACGTTCAAATGATTCGCTTCGAATGATTAGCAGAGTAACGCACCGAGTTGTAGAAACAGTTGAGATACAAAATCTTGTTCGTAGCATGTTACAGTGTGCTCATCACCTAGAGAAAAAACTGCACTCCAGGAAAGTGTTCCTCTGTAAGTTCCGGCACTGGTAATGTTTAGTGGATACAACAATATTTTCTTTCCCCTTTTGTAGACTGGATTTTGACAACGGTGACGGAGATGGTGCCTGGTGCCCTGACGTTGTTTCTGAATCTGAGGGCCTTAAAGAATATCTCCAGGTTGACTTGCGCTCTCTGCATTTCATTACACTGGTGGGCACACAAGGGCGCCACGCTGACGGCATGGGCAACGAATTTGCTCAGCGATACAGGATCCAGTACAGCCGCGATGGAAGCAATTGGGTGGGCTGGCGTGATCGAAAGGGACAGCAGGTGAGCTTCTCAGAGTGCTTGCAGGCTTCTATGTGAACATCATGTTTTACTCTGCAGGGTCTGTATTTGCAGGTTAAATGTGTCACAGGCTTTCTAGTGTGACCCATTACTTGTTTTTTTTACATCTGCTTAATCTTCTAGGTGATTGAGGGAAACAAGAATGCATATGATGTGGTGCTGAAGGATCTGGAGCCTCCAATTATCGCTCGATATGTGCGCTTCATGCCAGTGACTGACCACTCTTTGATCGTATGCATGAGAGTTGAGCTATATGGCTGTGAATGGCTTGGTTAGTCATCCTCTTTAACTTCAATTATCAAAAGAATGTCAAACATATGATCCAAAAGAAGAAGCAAGTCCCTGGGTCAATTCTATCAAAAGTTACCATTCATTTGAATAAATGCTATAACCGAACCAAACCAAATGCTCTCCTCAGCCGCTAGAGGGCAGTCTTGAGTTTTTATATTGTGGTGAGTTGGTTCAGGTGCAAAACTCCATTCACTCAACTGTTAAAGTAAACCAGTTAACACGTGCAATGCCAAATTACCTTTTGTTTGTGAATAAATGTGTTGTGTTTAGAAAAGATCCGTTGTCATCCGCAATTAAAATATTTGGGGTAGGTTACTAATGTAGGCTGAATAACAAAGCATAAAACTGAAAACAAAGCTAACAGTTTAGAGTTGTACTGTTTTGGCCTGCTTCAGAACATAAAGTATGGATCCTGCCCCAGAATCAAACTGAGTTTGACATTCCTGAATAATGCAACTTCCATTGCTAATTTTATGTTTTGATCAATACAACCATTTTCCTTTTAGATGGTCTGATGTCATACAGTATGCCAGAAGGGCACCAAATGATCAACCAAGGCCTGAATGTTTCCTTCAATGACTCTGTATATGACGGAGCATCAGCTGAAAAGTGAGGGCACGCACTCCATGAATAAAAGTCTTAAACTATACTTGCCAATTGAAGTCATCTTACAGTTAAAATGTTAACTTTTTAGTTGAAATTCAACTTTAACTTTGTTTTGTAAAGTTTTACTGCACAAATGTTTATACAGATATTTCTTATTTCATATAGAATGCATAATCAATGAAATTCATGGTCTGTCTGTCTGTTTGCCTGTCTGTCTAATTAATCTCCCTACCAGAATGACAAAAGGCCTGGGACAGCTGACCGACGGAATGTGGGGTCTGGATGATTTTCTCCACAGTCACATTTACGGCATGTGGCCTGGATATGACTATGTTGGATGGAGTAACAGGACCTCCCCCAAAGGTTACATTGAAATAATTTTCCAGTTTGACCACATCCGTAACTTCACTTCGATTAAGGTGATGATACAAAATGCAGAAAATGATTTTGAGAAGTGGAGAAAAAACACCTAAATTCATAGTTTGGTTTTCTCGTCCGCAGGTCCACTGTAATAACATGTTCAGCCGAGGAGTCCGATTGTTCAGGCAAGCCACCTGCTTTTTTCAGTCAGGTGTAAACTGGGACTCAGACCCGATGATCTTCAGGCCACCTGCCGACCAGGTGAGCCAAAGTGCCCGTTTTGTCACTGTGCCCCTTGGGGATCGAACTGCCCACGCCATCAAATGCCGTTTTCACTTCAATGACCTCTGGATTCTGATCAGTGAAGTCGCCTTCCAATCAGGTGAAATGATCAAGCCTTCATTGTTCCTTAAATCTTTGGTGTCCAATCAGTTTAATTTTGCACATAATGTTCAGATGCATTCTGCCTTCCTAATGTTGATATCGTCTCTTTTGTGTTTCCTTACTATTAGGCTCAGCAGTCTACAACACATCTTTGACTCATCGAAAACATGGACACCCGACTAACTCGCTTCCAGGTTAGGTTTGGTTATCTAACTGGTTTCTAGGGGAAGTCCCAAAAACTAACTGCAAATGCTCACTGGCTGGTTTTGATATACTATTAGTGTTTAAAAGTTAAAGGGTTCATCACTTAAATCAGTGATCCAGGGCACAAACCGTGAAACCTCATCTAGTGTGCAGCAGGAAATTGCCCAATTTTGTCTCTGCATAGATATTAGTAGGTGGCAACAGATAACTACATTTATTTTCTTTTTATATGTTAATCTTCTGCTCAGGAGATAGTACTGTCACATCCAGAACAAAGGGTGGACCCAGTCGCGTAATGTTTCTCACAAGTTTATTGAGATAAAGAGGAAAGGCAGAGCCCGCGATCCGGTGCTCGCTGGACGCGGGAAGCAAGCCGCTCACAGAATCAGAAGGTGTTCCGAATGCGGAAGTGGATCTTCCGAAGCAGGAGATCGAGGTGTTGAAGGACGGGAAAAAAAGGTCGATAGCCGGGTCAATAGAGCAAAAACGTGGTCGGGATCAAAAACAGGTCGTAGCCGGAGACCAACGGGGAAATCAGGAACTGATGGGTGGAAAAACGGGTGCAAAAAGCGGGACCGACGGAAGTCAGAGTCAAGATGCTTGCCTTGTAAACACAGAGGTTCTCTGACGGACTGACAACCGGAGAGTGAAAGGCCTGGGCTTAGAAAAGGACAGGGAACCAATCAGGTCGCCCGCAGCGGCTGGCGCCAAATGAGCGGGCACAGGTGATACTAATCAGTAATCATGACAAGTACAGGGAAATATATTTAATAACTTATTTTGCTCAAAAGCTGTCCAAAGGTGGAGTGCATGTTTTGAGGTGTCCTTAAAAAGTTTAGAAATAAGTATGCATTAACAATGCCCAACGGAGTTCAAAGAGACTTTATATTTCCCCCCACCGCACCTATCTGCTGTTATCTTTCTTTTACCCTTGGATTTTCGGCCACTGAGCCCATTATTCTGCAGGGAACGAGGCGTGGGGTTTAGGGCGATAGGAATGGGATTTCACATTTTCACCTTTGAGATAACATTAAAAAAATAATAGTACCGTAAATAAAATATATATATATATATATATTTGACTAAAAAATTCCATGTGTTAGAACAGAATTAAAGGCATTTTACCAGCCCGGTAGCCTAAATGGTAGGGCGCCCGCTCTGAGACTGGGAGGTCGCTGGTTCAAGCCTCGGCCGAGTCATACTTACAACATTGGTACTCATTGCCTCCCTGCTCGGCGCTCAGCATTAAGGGTTGAAATTGGGGTGTTTGTCACCTAATGACTTAAAAAGGGCTGCGCCCTGTTTGGCTGCGGCTGCATCGGCTCGCTAAGGTTTAACTGTACGGGTCAGGTGTATCGAAATTCCGTTCTGTGTGCATTGTTACAAAGAATGACAATAAAAGTAAATTATTCTTCCATTCATTTGCTCATTTTAAGAATTGTTGTTTTCTTATAGAAAAGCAAGATAAGGAAAGAGTAACTCAGGTTAAATCCTAAATTACTAATTAATGTATACCTTGTATTTTCTCCTGAGCCACAGTCACAGCAGATAATTACAAAAGAAATTTAGGCAGTGTGAAAGCTGTACATGTACCTGGAATAAATTTTGAAACATTTTTGAGGGACGGTGGGCCTCGAGATGGTTTGATTTAAAAAAAAAAAGAGTGCCTCGTCTCAAAAGAGGTTTTTGGAAACACTGGCTTAAATTTAGTGTTTAGCCCCTTTTTCCTTCATAAGCAAATAACGCCACCTGCAGGTAGCTTATTCTACTCTCAGGGTCCAATAAATGTGTGTATTTAAATTTAAATAATTCAAGACGCATTCCTGTTTTTCAGGGGAGGATCCAACTCACAAAGTGGATGACAGTAATACGAGAATCTTGATTGGCTGCTTGGTGGCTATTATTGCTATCCTTTTGACCATCATAGTTATAATCTTGTGGAGGCAGGTGTGGCAAAAAATGCTTGAAAAGGTACGAGACTGTCAATCGAGAGCAATCTTTCGTATGCCAAGACAATAAGGACTAATTGTAGCATTATGTTTTTAAATAATATAGGCATCACGGAGAATTCTGGATGAGGAGCTGACAGCACGCCTTGCGGTTCAGACTCAGGCCTTCTCTTTCCAGCGCTCTTCAATGACCTCCTCTCTCTCCACTTGCAACTCCACCTATGAGAGAATTTTCCCTCTTTGTGCCAATTACCAGGAGCCTTCTCGCCTTATCCGGCGACTGCCTGAGTTTGCACATTTCTCTGGACACTTGGGTGAGCTCGCATATTGTTGCAGAGGAGCAAAATATTAGTTATGAGATAGTACCTACTTGTTACGACAAAATTTACAAGAAAAAAGTATTCCATCCTGTAACATTACACCTGAAATGTATATAATTTAGTGTAAATTGATAGTAAGCTGACTCTTCCAAGCACATGTCTCATGGCCAAAGTGGCCACCCATATAAGTGTATTAGGCTAGCGAGACAATGCTGAGAGAAGCACACAAAAAAACAAGTCAAATGAATAATATCACCAAAGCTAGACGTCGGCCGTAAAGCACTCACTGAAGCTAGATTAAACAAACAGAAAACTATGTTTATTTTACTTGACATAAAAGTCACTGATGCTCCTTTATATAATAGATATTAAATCAATCAGTAAAGTCCCCTGTGAGAATGTATTTTTCTTCCATGTGCCCCTCAAGCTAAAATGAGTTTGACACCCCTGCTTTGAACTGTCTGTTTAACAGTGACGGGGAATTTTAGTTTAACTTGAAAGAAATTGAGACATTAAATAAATACAACAAAAATGTCCAAAAATAATACAGTTTCCCTCACCAAAGCATATATTTAACCATTTTGTTGTTGTTTAATGGGGGTGCCTTGACACAAAACATAGCTCAGGACTCTTACGGAAGCCTATGGCGTAACTAACACGAAAATCTGTTCAGACATTATGGAGCCTAAACATCACATACAAACGCGCGCACACGCACACACACACACACAGGAATTGGGTTTATGATAGATTAGATTATATTACATTAGATTATTGAAAATAATAGTTATTTAAATGTGTTCTTAAAAACCCTCAAAAACTTTTCAAACTTGTTTACTTTCATCACAGCAAAAGAATCGTCATTGATCAATAGCTGTGAATAGCAATGAGAATGTTACCTATGTAAATATACATGTGAATTATTTTATTTTTAAATTATAAAGTAGCTTTTTTCTATATGTTTTGTAAGTTGGTAAACCAATCTTTTAAAAATCTGTTTGGGTTTGTGTGTGAAACCTCACAAAACAAAACACAGCTCTTGGTGTGCCAAGTAAAACAGAGTAATGAAAATATTCCATCAGCCCTCGTTGCATTTAATTGTTATATGTTGGGCCCTCGGAGGAAAACGTTTGAAAACTTTTTGATTTAGGAACATGCTTTTTGCTCTGAATTTAAATAGAGTACTCATAAGTTAAACACAGGGCAGCTGAGTGGTTTGCACATCCGCGGCACAGTTCTGAGGTCATGGGATCAAATATAGCTCCCAGCCTTCCTGTGCAGAGTTTGCATGTTCTCTCCGTACTTGCGTGGGTTCCCTCGGGGCACTCTGGTTTCCTCCCATACTCTAAAAAACATGCATGTCAGGTTGATTGGCCGGTCCAAATTGTCCCTAAGTATGAATGAGCGAGTGAATTGTCTGTCTCTGTGTGCCCTGCGACTGGCTGGCAACCAGTTCAGGGTGTCCCCTACCCACAGCCCTAAGACAGCTGGGATGGGCTCCAGCACCCCCGGGACCCTGCTTAGAATACGCGGTGAAGATAATGGATGGATGGATGGATGGAAGTTTAACACAAGACCACATGTTTCCAATTTGGAAATATCCAGCTTGTTTAGTTTTCACATAGACACAACATCCTCCCACTTAAACATCACTTCAATGATTCCTCACAGTTTCTTTTGTATTAGAACCAAGCAGCTGCTACAAGGCTCTCGCTGCTGGCAGTTCAGAAGTCGCGCCCCACTATGCAGAGGCGGACATTATAAACCTACGGGGGTCAGACAACAGCGGCCACTCCATCACGGCTGTCAATCCCAATATCTTTGCTGGCACCGGCTCATCCATGAAGGAGTTTCCCAGAGACAAGCTAACATTCAAAGTCAAACTGGGAGAGGGGCAGTTTGGAGAGGTGCATGTCTTAAGTTTAGGTTACCTGCAAATGAGATTACCTTTTATTTTATTATTTTATTTAGGTGCACTTGTGTGAAGCAGAAGGAATGCAGGCCTTTTTAGATGACGATGGATCTGGAGAAGGGATTAACCAGGCACCCTTATTTGTAGCTGTTAAAACACTGCGAGAAGATGCAAACAAAAATGCAAGGTAACGAGCCAGTTGGCATTGGGAAAGAGGTGGTTACAGTTCTTAGGAGTAGCCTACAGATATGCAGGTTTTAGTTAGGTAGGTAGGTAGGGAGGTTGGTAGGTAGGTTGGTTGACCATGTTAATATTAGGAGCATTTATATTGTTTTTGAGTAAAAGGGTGGGCCAACCTACAACAGACAAAATTCAAATTTCATAGTGGCAATCTTGTTTGTTTGTACATGATTCAAATTGAATCTTTTCTTCCGGCGCCGTCACGAATGGCAGCCACTCCAGCAGCTCCCGTGTTATTTTCGATTGTTCTCGATTGTTCTCAGCTCAGGGATGCTGCTGGAAATGTGAATTTCCCTTCGGGGATAAACAAAGTATCTATCTATCTATCTATCTATCTAGTTCAGGCGTCACCAACCTCTTTTAAGCTGAGAGCTACTTTTCATTACTAATAGGCACGAAGGGCTACCAGTTTGATGTGCATTTCTAAAATAACTTATTTTGTCATTGCTCTATTGTTCTTACATTACTAATATGCCATGGTTGTAATTATTAGAAATAGGCTCAAAATAAGTTTCATCAACCACTAAAACATCTGAAGTGTACAACAGGACAAGGATAACTTTAAAAATAAATGTTGACCAATTGATCATGTATGAAAATTGAGTTATTTGGTGCCGTGAGCCCGCAAAAAAACACTTCCATCCCCAAAACCATGTAAATGAAATAATAGATGAAATAACTATGTTTTTTACCTTGGTCAATTGAAATAACAAAAGACGCTCTGCAGAAGGAGGAAGTGAGATAATGGGCAAAGAAAACAAAGTCCAAAAAGCTCAAGGCTTGATAAATACAAAAGTCTGACTAGGCACAAAGCAGTTGTCTAGGGTCTGGAGAAGCTGCACAAACCGGCAGAAACATCCGACGCTAGGGACCTGTCTGTGCTGTCATTGTTTTCAGTTGGGTAATGAGAGCCAGATGCGCTTAATAGGTCAATTAGTACTCTGGGTCCCTCTGGAGGGCCACTGGCGTGCTGGATTCTCACACTCTGTCTCATATATTCTTTGTCATCAAAAAAGGTTAAAAATATACAACAGCCTGAAAACTTCTCTATCTGTTTTTAAATGTCAGATAAAAGAAAAAGCTCAGTACATAAATGATGAAAATCGATGTACTTGGTTACTTTGTACTTATGTATCCACTTCCTATTTCTCCGTGTTATGCTTAAGGAATGATTTCCTCGAGGAGATCCGAATTATGTCCTGCTTGATGGACCCAAACATAGTCCGTCTGCTGGCTGTGTGTATGGACACAGACCCTCTGTGCATGATTACTGAGTATATGGAGAACGGCGACCTCAACCAGTTCCTCTGCGGTCTACAACTGAAGGAGGTTGATACAGACTGTGAAGCCAGCCAGGAGGAGAAAGAAGAGAAGAGTATCGTTAGGTAACTCCAGGATATTTCCACATTTCATTAATTTTTCATTTAAATTGAAATGTTTGAGATTTGACATCTTTAGTTCAAATGTTAAGGTGGTATTCAATAATCTTAAAAACACTATATTTCCTGTATTTCATATACGGCGCATCATTCATTATGATGCAGTGAAGGCACACAAGTCAATGACTTTGACACTAGTGGAAACTGTGTCCAAACCATGGCCCAGAGGCCTTTTACGGCCTTTTACGGCCTCCAACTGTTTTTCAGTAGAACACAACTTACACTATGATACATTTAACACTATTCGAACATTTTTTTTCTTCATTAACAGGAATAAACTTTGGACGCGTTTTGCACTCTGTCATGTTATAGATTGTATACCTAACACAAATATGATTCCCAAGTATTTTTTGTTGCGGGTCCAAAGGTAGGAATAGGATGTTCATGCTTGAATAAAGGGGCGGATGTTTTAAGTTGTTACAACATCTTTGACTGCCCCAAAATGTGAAATAACGCTTCTAGTATGTTATTCAGGCCTTCTGGAAAAAATGAAAAAACACTGATTCGAGAGTGATAGTTAAAATACAGAGAAACATTCAAGTGGCCTCAAGTATATCTTTCGACTTTTCTAGTGCAAAGTCAATGACTGGGGTTTTGTTTTTGACATTTGCTCTTTAGTTACAACAAATTGATGGGCATGGCAGTGCAGATCGCCTCCGGCATGAAGTACTTGAGTTCTCTCAACTTTGTCCATCGTGACCTGGCCACACGAAACTGTTTAGTGGGGAAGAACTACACCATAAAGATTGCCGATTTTGGCATGAGTCGTAACTTGTATCGTGGGGACTATTATCGGATCCAGGGCCGTGCTGTATTGCCCATCCGCTGGATGTCTTGGGAAAGTATTCTGCTGGTAAGTGGGAGAAAATCCAGAGTAAATCGAATAATCCTTAAAAAGTCTTAAAATAAATTAAATTCATTGTCCTGAAAATAAGACCTTAGCTGGTATTAAAATGCCTTAAATTCAATTCAATTTTCGAAAGTCTTAAAATGTTCAACACCAACATTTCCTAATATTTATCAATTGTCCACATCCAAGGAGTACAAAGATTATTATTTTTTCCCAGCATAGGTTTTTGTGATGCTATGCTCAAATTGGTCATGGATATAGAAGTGTTATGTTTTTCAAGAAGGTTTTACACTGAACCAAGAAATAGTTTTTCATGCATTATGATAAAAACGCCTCATGAGTGTAGCAGAAGAGTTCTTTGGAATAAGTTATCTTCCTGTTTCAACAGAGGATCCATTAAGTACTGTAAACATCCTTTATTATTTATTGTTTTCCACGTCTAAAACTTTTGAGTGTGCTGTTTTTGAAAGGAATGTTTTAAACTGGAACAAAATGTGGTTTAAAAATCAAATAAAATCACATTCGGTTAAGATTGCCTTTAAACCACGTGGTGTTTTTTTTTGTTTTTGTTTTTTGTTTCAACTTTGTTCTTATTGTCAACTTGGTCTTAAATTCTATTTCAATAGGCATTAAAATGTATTTGAAAGTCTTGAATTGGACTTGCCTTAAGATGTAGGAACCCTTGAACGACTCAGTTCTACTCTTTCCTTATGCCTGCTTTTGTAATTTCAGGGTAAATTTACCATGGCGAGCGATGTGTGGGCATACGGGGTGACATTGTGGGAGGTTTTGACGCTATGCAAAATGCAACCTTATGCTCGCCTGTCTGATGAACAGGTTATTGAAAACACAGGCGAGTTCTTCAGAGATCAGGGCAAACAGGTGAGCTTAACTTCTTTGATCACGATTGATTAGTTATACTAAATATTTGTGTATTTTTCTTTCTTCAAGGTCTACCTGCCCCAGCCACCTTGCTGCCCTGATAGTGTGTATAATAACTTGATGCTAAGATGCTGGAGAAGAAATGCCAAGCATAGGCCGAGCTTCCAGGAAATACACAGTCAGCTGTTGGAGCAGCTTGATTAAAACATGGACCAATAATTTCTGTTTGTGGGGTCGAAAATTGCCCTGTATGCATTTTAAGTTACAAAAAAACCCTGCAAATGTTATCCAGTTGCATTTAACTACTTTGTGAAAAACGGGCTGTATATAGTAAAGTTGGAAACCGGACGTGAATATGTTATGTACACTATTTTCATATTGAATTTTACAATGTATTTATTTTTTGTACAGCCAAATTGGTGTCTATATATATATATATATATATATATATATATATATATATATATATATATATATTAGGGTGGTCCTTATTTTTCGACTTTTAAAATTTCATGCTGTGACCCCTTGAATATGTTCCAATATATACAAAACGTAATTAGGCAAAGTTTCATCAAAATCAAAGGATATTTAGAGGTCGCTCAAGGCCTCTGAAATTTTGGTATGAAAAATAAGGATTTTTCGCACATTATATCCGACCTAGTGTACAAAGTTACTTGTAACTTTTCTTGTGTTACAATTATAAGCAATGGACTGAAATTGGATGTTCTAAAACGCCGTACACATAGGGTTAAGATTTCCGTTTTTTCTCGAAAATTGCCAAAATTTTACCATTTTGGGAAATTTCAAAGTCGTTGAGCTACCTCTAAATATTATCCAAATTGTTCAAAATTGCACACAGTGTGTTTTTATCGATATAAGAACATATGCGGGGGGTCAGAGCCCAATATTTCAAAAAAAAAAATTTCGACCCCCATTAAGGACCACCCTAATATATATATATATATATATATATATATATATATAGGTTAATGTTGTTTAAATAAGGATTGGAAACATATTTATCTAGTTTATGTATGTTTATGTAGGTAATATGCAGTAATCTGAATGGTTCATTATTTATGTGGGAGATTTTTAATTGTTTTGTTACTTAGAGAATGTCATTGTTCGACCTCATTGAACACCATTTGTTTCCTTGCTTTAGATTTCAGATTTGAGTCAATCATCTAAACATTCTGAAACCTGAAATCTTCTTGGAAGTATCAAAAATATTTTTTCTCAAAATAAAGGAAACGAAAGTCACACTCTTTAACAGTTTTTATTTGGTATTTTATTTCACATTTTGACGTTAATCACTCGGTATTTGTTTACATAAGAGAACAAATTTATATGAGGTGTTGTGTATATAATAAATACTGTATGCTGAAGGTTTTTTAAATTACAAAAACTCTGAAAAAATGGGAGTTTAATATTCACCAAGGATCTGAAATACAATGCAAACGTATCATTTGCTGCTCCCATCTTTGTCATTTTATGATTTATTTTTGATGATCAGGACATGGTAGATCTTCCTTTACTTTAAACTGCTTGTTGATGTTCTGTATTTTTTATTGAATAAATCTTTTCAAACAGTAAAACTGTAAGCATTTTTGTTGTCAATCTAATGTGCACAATAGGCTGTGGGGCATCAAATTTGAGCAAAAACCAAGTTTACCAGACTTGGGCAACTTTCTTTTTTAAGTACTATTAAGCCTTTTAAGACCTCAGATTTGTACCATTCTGCTGCATTGCAATGATTATTGACACTGAGGAGGTCTCGAAAATTAAATCATTGTCATATTTCCTGCAAGTTTTATCAATTTAGTCCTCTAATAGAGTGCAAAAAAAAAAAAAAAAAAAAGATATGTCATAATAAGAGTCCAGCGGAACACATAAACCCCGAAAAATGTCTACAATGTGATCTATTTTCGCCAAAGTTATTATGCAATCCATAGAATACTAATTTATATATTTTATTCGTAAAATATAATTTTATTTTCAGTTGTTTTACAAATTAAACAAATTTGATGCATACCTAATTAAAAATGTTCTCAATTGGAAATCGTTTTAGGGGGAAACACTGTAAAATTGCCACCAAAAGGTAACTTATCGCATAATTTTGACACAGAAATAGATTTACAAATTTTTTGAGTAAAAGGCAGGTAGTGAAATACAGTACGCCAAAATGCTTTTCCCTTTTCTGTTGCGCAAGCAATTGTATATTGGTTCTAGTTACCTGCCGTAGTTTGGAGCCCATTGGTTGGTTTTTCAAACCACGTTATAGCCTATGGCATGTGGATTGGCTGATTTGTTTACACCGGAATCGGACCATGAGAACATTACCACCCACGAAAACGTTTTTTTTTTTCTCTCATATGTCATTCAAAAGTTTTAGTCCGTCGACATTAACCCGCAGTCAGACATGGAAAAGGTTGTCATTGTCACTGGTGCGAACAGGTAAATTCATCTCCTACGTCTTTTGAAGCTGCTAGTCTACAACGTTACTTATCTTTCGTTGGTGTAGCCCACATTAATCGTAAACTTCACCGTACGATATTTTACTTCAAAACAAAACGCTATTTGCATGCCAAAATAGCGTCTCTTTCACTCTTGTATAGTCAAATGATTAAACATTTCGGAAATAGTCAACAGACTGCAAATGTTTACCACAGTTGCGACTCGCGGTTCCATTTTAAAATGTAATCACAGTTAATAACCACGGCTGATTTCAAAAGGATGGAAGTCCTGCAATTATAAATGATATTCGAAAATGTTACTAGAGTGGATTTTATTATCATTTTTAAACTTAACGTGAATAAGACATCTTCTGCTAAACGAGAGTATTCACAGGAACGTCGCAGAAAACTAGAATATTGGGTTAAAGTTACTTATGTTTTGCAATCCACTTTAAAAAACAATAGTTTTGTGCATTATGTATTTATTAAAGTAAATTGAAATAATATACGCCTTTTATAATCTCAACATTGGAAAATACTTAGACAACTAGTAAACGTTTTCATGATATTTTAATGCTTTCAAACATAAAGCGCGTTGTTTGATTCATTTAAGCCCACCATACATTTCTGAGAATGTCTAGGTCATTCCTATCAAAAGTTATGCTTTCTCAAATGAATTCAAACCAAATGCTCCCTCTGGCCGCTAGAGTGTAGATAAGGCTTTACGATCACCTAGTAGTTTGATTTGATGTGGATTATTCCTATTGCCCATCTGCGGCTAAAACTTGCATTTTGTCTTCATTTTTTATTCATTTCAAACCAGTATGACGATGAAGGCAAAATAATTATATATTATTTTCACAGCTCCGATTTGAGTGTATATAGCATGGTGAGTTGGTTCAGTTGTACAACCGCATTCACTCAACTGTTAAAATAAAACTTTTGACACATTCAATGCCAAACATAAAATGTGGTTTGCAATGATCTGTGGTCTGTGCAGCCCTTTTGAGACTCTTTGTGATTAAGGGCTATACAAATAAACATGACTTGACTTTGTGAAAAAATATATTGTGCTTAAAAAAGATCCTTGTCATCCATAATTATAGTATGTAAGGGAGGCTACTCAAGTAGGCTGAATGATAGAGCATTATACTGAAAAACTACAGTAAGCGAAACATTTTAAGTGCACATGATTTTACTGATCCTGCACGCCTGAAACAAGAAAGCTAATCTGAGTTTGACAGCCCTGTTCTAGTGTAGTCCCGAAACGGCAATATTAAAACAATAAGAGACATCATATATTTTTGTTGGTTGACAATGATCCAGAATGCACGACATGTCAAATTTTTAATTGCATCATGTAAAATGAGAAACTTTATCAAAACATTCCAAATTTCTGTGACAGTTCTGTACAGAACACTTTTATGACAAAGAGCACATTTGTATGGATATCCGACATTACATTTTATTAAGAGTGATACCCAGATCTTTCTTTTTTAACCCCCCCCCCCCCAAAAAAATATATTTTTACCTTATATTGGATTAACCCTTCTAATTACAGTAACGACACGACTGTTTTTTAGAAAAAGAAAATTCAATCAAAGTAGCTCTCCAAAACACCCACAAGGAGGAAGCAACTCCCCACAATGGTACCCCACAGACAACCACATGTGGGAACGGACTGATCACAGGCAAGAAATGACACAGTTGGGGCATAATAAATCAAGCATTTTGCAACCAATAAAATAATACATTTGAATTCTTTGAACATTACTTTATTAGTTTTGATTGTCAAAGGGGCAATGAATTTGGATACTGACGGGTCAGAGATTATGTGGGTCACTGTCTTCAGGCATTGCTTCACCATCTACCACACAGGCCATAAAACGCCTGGTCATGGTGAAAAATAGTTGACAATATATGGACTACCAAAAGCGCAAGACTCAAAAACGTTTTTGTATATATTTATAACAGTTCATAATTATAGTTTATGCTGTCTTACAATGTGTTCATGATCAGTTCCAGGCTCTACTTCTTTATAATCTTGAAAAATCCAAGTCTGTTTTTTGTTTGTAATTTTAAACTGTTATTTAATTGTCTTAACACATAAGTAGGATAGATATTGCCTGGAATTTTAAGTTTCCGTTGAAAAAAAGGGGCAAAGGTAAGACATCCAGTCTGTGTGCTTTCTGACTCTTTTCACGGTGTCCTGTATGATACTTGGTCAATAAAGGGGTAATCAATATTGCATGAGGCAGCCTGCTGACTGACTATTTAACACATCTGCCTCACTGTTCAGAGGTTTGATTCGAGCTACAGGCCTCCTTGTGCTGCGTTTGCATGTTCTCCCCATGCCTGCGTAGGGTAATTGGTGGCTCCAAATATTCGCTAGGTATGGACGTGTGTGTAACTGGTTATCTGTGTGTGTGTGCCCTGTGATTGGCTAACAATAAGTCCATGGTGTTACCTGCCCGCTGCCTGATGTTAACTGGGATGGGCTACAGCAACCTGGTGAGGATAAGCGGTTTGGAAAATGAATACATAATATAGCATTTATTCTGACCCTTATTAACTCTCGTTTCAGTGGCATCGGTCTTGCTTTATGTGAAAGGCTCCTCACTGAGCACATCCAGCTCCGTTTGTGTCTGGCATGCAGAAACATGCAACGAGCCGAGGCAGCCCGCTCTGCCCTCTTGATGTCACACGCCAAAGCCTGCGTGGACTTAGTGCAGCTCGATGTGGGTTCTGCACAGTCCGTGCTTGCTGCTGCCCGAGAACTAAGAGCTAGGTTGATAAATTGCATAGTGTTTTTCATTTGGACCAATAGACGCTTGATATATTTGTTTCTTTTTTTCCGCCTCACAGGTACCAAAAAATTGACTTTTTGTATCTTAATGCAGGAATAATGCCTAATCCACAAGTGGATGTTAAAGCTTTTTTCAAAGGTTTGTTTTCAAGGTAAATCCTGTTTATTATGAATAATTTTTTCCCTGCCATGCACAGTGATATAAAGTTACCCTTTTTTCTACAGAAAGGTGGTCAACATGTTCGCAACAGCAGAAGGTATTTTAACACAACAGGATCGTGTCAACTCTGACGGTCTGCAGGAAGTTTTTGCCACAAACCTGTTTGGTCATTTTCTCCTGGTAAACAAACAGCCTTGTTATTTGATTCGGCACTTCAGTGGGGAACCCAGAAGCTTAAAAGGACAAGATACTTTTGCAAAAATGATAAACCTTATGTTATGAAACAATTATTAGATTTGTTCCAATTTGCATGTTTACTTCATGCCGATTTGGTGTGTCTGATATACATTTTGTATTAAGGTATCTTGACTTCACACCAGGCCATAGTTTTCACACTCTGCATTTCAGGGTTTCTCCCAGAAAACTTGCTGAGACTGGTAGTTTCAAGATGAAATAAGGTCAAAATTCAACAACGTGTCAAGGTTCTCATTTGACAATCTCCTGAGATGCTACAAAATTGAAAAACATTTGTACAAGCTGTTTACCTTTGCATTCTGCTGCTCACAGTCTTCTGGTCTGACCTTCGTGTTTCTGTTCAAGATCCAAGAGCTGGAGCCACTGTTGTGTGAGCCAGGTCGTACGTCGAGCGTTGTGTGGACTTCATCCAGTAACGCCCGCCGCTCTGCTTTCAACATTGAAGACATCCAGCATAAAAATGGGACGGAGCCTTACAGCAGCTCCAAATATGCCTCTGACATGCTCAGCGTGGCCCTCAACAAGCACAAAAACATCCAGGTTTGTTTTGCACATGTAGCACTTTTAAATCAAATAATAGAATGCCAAACTTTTTCAATAACATTTTGGATGTGTCCTCAGTAGTTTAAATACATATTTCTAAGTAATATTTGTCAAAGTATGATTTCATGAGCGATATCTTCCAGTCTTTTTCTGTGTCACAGTGCTTGTATTTAGACTAGTTTGGCTGTGCCGAACATTATTTTGGGGGAGGAGGTTGACATCTCCTTTAAAGTCAAGTCATGTTTATTTGTCTGGCTCTTAATCACAAAGAGTCTCAAAGGGCTGCACAGATCAAATACTATCGCAAACTACAGACTATGACACCATCCCCTCATATTGTCAACATAAAATATAGATTATTCATATGCTATAGAATAGAAGTGTGTTTTAAGCTTAGATTTAAACATTTCCACTGAGGTTGCAGATCGAATCTCAGGGGGAAGAGCATTCCACAGCACCAGGGCCCGAATGGAGAACGCTCTCGAACCTGCGGATCTCTTCTTGGCTCTTGGGATCACTAGTAGACCAGCATTTTCAGAGCGAACGCTACGGACCGGAACATAGGGGGAAATTAAATCTGAAAGATATAAGGGAGCAAGTCCATGCATGATTTTGTATACTACCAACAGAACCTTAAAATCACATCTTGAGCTAACAGGGAGCCACTGCAGGTTAGCTAAAATCAGGGTAATGTGGTCAAACTTACTTATCTTAGTTAAAAGCCTCTCTGCAGCATTTTGTTCTAGCTGAAATCTCTTGTTTTTGGACTTTGGGAGACCAGAGAGTAGTGCATTACAGTAATCGAGACAGGAAGTAACAAACGCATGAATTATAATCTCAGCATCCGACTGAGACAGTATAGGGCGAATTTTAGCAATATTGAAAGATTGAAAAAAGCTGTTCTAGTAATATTCCTAACGTGTGTTTGAAAGGACAGATCGGGGTCAAATATGTCACCTAAATTTTTGACTGAGTCACTCTTACATTTGTCAATGTTCAGAGCTGTTATTGAGAACAAGTCACGGCATTTAGATGGACCAATAACTAGCATTTTGGTCTTTTCAGAGTTAAGGCACAAGAAGTTGAGTGACATCCATTCTTTTAGCTCAGTGAGGCAGGCCTCCAAATTTCCACAGTTTAGTGCGACAGATTCCTCCATCGGAAGATATAGTTGAGTGTCATCTGCGTAGCAATGAAAACTGATATTATACTCTCGAATAATATGACCTAATAGAAGCATGTAAATGCTGAAAAGAAGGGGGCCAAGTATTGTACCCTGCGGAACACCACAGGTAACACTAAAGGGCTCAGATGTCATTTCACCATATTTAACACAGTGCAACCTGTCTGAGAGGTAGGATCTGAACCCTAAGAGGACGGTTTCTGAGAGACCAATCCACTTTTCCAACCGTTCTAGTAAGATATTATGGTCCACAGTGTCAAAGGCAGCACTAAAGTCCAGCAGCAGCAAGAGTGATGAAGCACCGAAGTCCATTGCCAGTAGAAGATCATTGGTTACCTTAATCACGGCTGTCTCAGTTGAGTGGTTAGCCCTAAATCCTGATTGCATAGATTCCCTAAAAGATTGTTTTCTTGTCTCCTATAAAGTGGCGTGGAACATTGCCCGTGCTAAAAAAAAAATACAGCGAGTTTTTGAAACGGTGTTTGGTGTATTTAATTGAAACTCTGGCTCCAGATAATAAAAAACTCATAGATTCCATGACTGATCTATACTTGTCACGACACACAGTTGAAGCCAGAATATCAGACATAAACAAAGCGCTTGACTGTGATCAACACGAAGACCTGACACTTGAACACGTGTGCTTATTTTAGCGTCGCATTGAACGAGTCATGCGACATACAGGACACGCCACAGTTGGCAATATTTGTGCGGATGTTTTTTGAGGACTGCGTGGTTAAAAAAGAGCTTCTCAATATTGTGGCCTTAAAAGACAGAACTCGCGGCATTTATTTAAAAGAAGCAATGTCTGAAATATTGAAAAAAGTGAACTTGTCTTTAGAAAAACTCACAGCAATAGCCACGGACGGCGCGCCATCGATTATTGGCTCTGTGAACGGTCTTATGGGCCTATGCAAAAGCGATCACACATTCCCCGAATTTTGGAATTTCCATTGCATCATCTACCGGGAGCAATTTTTGTCCAAAACACTGAATTTAGACCATGTCATGAAACCTGTGATGGAGATTGTAAACTACATCCGGACGCACGCTCTTAATCACCGGCAGTTCCAAAATCACATTGCTGAACTTGCCGCAGACTTGCCTGGTGACCTGCCTCTGCACTGCGCTGTGAGATGGCTCTCAAGAGGGTGGATAAACTAAACCTGGATCTGCAGGTGAAAGTAAAAACTTCCTGATCTGGCACATAGTGTATTTGCTTTTATCAACAAGTTGAAGCTTTTCAGAGTGCACATTCAAAACGGCAATTTATCCCACTTTCCTTCTTTGCGTAGCGCACAGCAGAAGGCTGAATACAGCGCAGTATGTGACACTGCTTGTGAATCTGCACTGAACTGAACTTAGGGGTTTGAGGACCTGCAGCAGAAACGACCAGAGATCACTTTCCTCATTGACCCTTTTAATGCAGAGACTGACGCCTGAAATCCCCGCTTGTCACTCATAAGGCTGCTACGGAACTGGAGTTGATTGAACAATGCGAAGATCACAGACTGAAATCTCCTTTTAAAGAAGGCCCTGTTACGTTTTGGAGAACTGTGCCGACTGAAAAATACCCATGTGTAAAAAGAGCTGCTCTCAAACTGCTATCAATGTTCTGGTCAACATATGTCTGTGACTCCCTGTTTTCTACCTTGAAACACGTGAAATCAAAGCATCGGTCCGTTCTGACCAACACTCACGTAAAGGAACTGCTCCTAGTGCTACATCTGACTACAAACCTGATTTGCAGAGGTTTAGCGGAAAGAAGAGATGCCAGAAATCCCACTGAGAGAATCATCCCATCACTCCAGCAATACTCATTTAAAACTTAGTATCAAAATGTTAAGTATCAAAATTTAATGATAAAAAAAATCCCAACATTTGTTCATGCATTCAAATTGTTTTTTGTGTTTCACTTCGAATAAAATTTCTTTGAACCGTTTTTTACGTGACATTTATATTTTGCCCTTGTGTAGTTTGGAAAAAAATACCTGACTGAACATGCTTGTGTGAATATTTTAAAATTCCATTCATTTACATTTTACAGATTATATGTGTGCATCTGAAGTGTGTTCAGTAGTTGTGTGTGTCAGAGAGAGGTGTGTGGGTGGGTAAAGGGGGTATGTGACCTCCAGGGTAGTTGCTGTGTTAACTCTGGCTGAGGTGCATTTGTTGTGTGTATTGAGGGTGGACACTATCCTTGAAATCAACACAAGAATGATACTTGTTGTATTGTAAGGAGAGGAGGGTGTTATGGGAAATAATGTGTTTTTAATTGTTTGTGTGTGTCTGTCTGTCAAGGCAGGTCAGTGCGCGGTGGGGCTCTTTGACTTACTGTTAAAAATTTCGTCTCTTTGTGTCAAACTTGTTCGCCAGCCCTGTCCTAGAGGTTAAAAAATGTAATTCATTAAACAAAACTATCTATTTAGAGGTTGAGAAATATATACTTGAGATAATAAACTTTCATCTAGAACAGGGTTTTACAAAATGGCGCCTACGGGCACCATGTAGCACCTTTTAATAACACCTGAGTAGGTTCTGAAAATAGTTCATCAGTGATAGGTCATGAGGATTTTCTGGTGAATTTGATTTCTAACTCACATTATGATTTAGTGGTTGATTTACCTTTAATGATTAGAACATGGTCACAACATTTTGCTATCATAAGTTGTCATTTTAGAAATGTATTTCATAATGGTAGCTCTTCATGCCAATCTGTAACAAAACGTAGCTCTCAGATAATAAAAATGTTGGTGACCCCTGATCAAGAGAGAACTCGCATAAGTATCTGCCATCTTGCTTCTACGGGAACCCCCCCAAAAAAATGTGGTTAAGTCTGAGCAGAAAAATGAGAAGAATAGTGCGGTTTGGTTAGTTTGAGTCCCCAAATTTGGTATTGTGCTTTGAAGAATTCTTTCGGTTGCTCTACACACAATATTGTGACATCTAGCGGTCAAAAATGCACACATTTTCCCTTTCTAGTTTTTGTTAAATATATATAAGAGAATAGAATTGTCTTTTGTAATTGATATCAACGTTGTGAGACATTGTATGCAACACGATTAGACTCTAGGGTGAAAGTGTAAAAAAGACTTTGAAGAGAAAAAAAGATATGGGATCATTTGATTGTAGTGCTTATAAACTGGCCTAAGTTATAATAATAATGCAATGAAAAACAATAGTGCATTGTAACAACAGTGCAATGAAGTTATGTGCTATAACATTTAGCGGCAGCAATTTTAAATCCCAGTATGATTCTCAAGGAATATATATTCAGAGATTTTTGCAATAGTATGTATATTTTTAGGAATTTGCAGTGTCTTCAGAATTTAAATGTCTGCACTGTCTGCACTGTCATCATTTCAACAGGGACTTTTCTCTTCTGTAATATGCCCAGGACTGGTGATGACCAATCTCACTTATGGTATCCTTCCTTCCTTTTTCTGGACATTCATCATGCCAATCATGTGGCTGGTGAGTGGATATAATTTTAGCTTTTTCCTTAGACTGAAATATCACCCGATTTTTTTTATTTTTTTTCTGTATTGAGCAGATTCGGATCTTCACAAATACGTTTACCCTTACACCATATAACGGAGCAGCAGCACTGGTATGTCACTGAGTTAAACAAAAAAAATCAAGCTAGACTGTAATCAATTTCAATATGAATTATACGAACTTCCACAGCATTGGCTTTACCTTCAAACCCCAGAGTCGCTTGACCCGAGGGCGAAGTATCACAGCTTAACATCAGGACTTGGAACAAATTACACAGAGCCACGTAAAGTACGATTTGATTGTTCTCTTATTGTTTTTACTCTTATTGGAGTAATATTTTGACATTGAGTGCTATGTAAATTTTACAGTAGAGTATGCGGCTTGTGTTTGTGTTCTGCCAGATGGACGTGGACGACGATATGTGCGAGGTGCTTTACAAGAAACTGCTTGAATTGGAGAAAAACATCCGTAGAAAAGTCGCTGACCAAAATGGATTTCAGTGTATTGGCTTCAATGGCTGAAGCATGCAATAAAAAATGGGGTTTTTCACAATCATTACCGTCCCCTGCTGAAAACTTTGTGGAGTAAAATAAAATGTATAACTAGAAATACAATTAAAGAGAAAAATTAAAAACTAATTCTTGAAATGGTTGCAATTGCTATATACGCAAAACCTGACAAATAAAATAACTTTTTTGAAATGTAATTTAGCATGGAACACCACGATCCTATATATCATTTGAATGGACAAGAAACAAATGGCTTTTGCACTGAAAAAAATCCAGTTGAAAAATTTAAGAAAATCTGGAGATTTTTTTTTTTTAATAATCTTAATGTGTTTAATGTTTATGAGCTTAGTGTGGCACTCCAGGATAAACATTTCACACAAAAAACCTTAAAGGAAAAAAATGAAATAAAAAATCTTAAGATGGCCAATATCTACATGCTGGTGCTTCTCGACTGGTCCATAATTGGTATTAGCAAGGTTATCTGACGACAAAAAAGAAAAAGTATCTGGCTTATTATACAAGAATTTTATTGACAATGAAAAAAAATTATATTTGAGATGACAAAAATAATATCTAAGTGGAACATTTTTGCCATCAGGTTAGTGAGTGCCATTTTCGCGATATTCTGTGGACCCCTGAATAACGGTCAAATGGGCCAAAAATGGCCCTGTAATTTGGACAACACTGCTCAAGCCCATCCATGACCCTCATGAGGATTTGTGCTCTTATAAATAAACATATGATTATACTAGGCCAGTGCTACCCATAAAGACAAAAATATCTGGCTGTGTCAAACTGCTTAAAATGCATCGTCTGAAGTTGCTAGTAGTGTGATGTAGTCCAAAGGCAATAAAGCCTCCAGGAAGAGGATGTAGCTCAAAAATGAATGGGTATCTTCTTTTTTAATTCCGTGGCACTTTGTTGAACTGAGCAGAGCAAATGAGCAAAGAAGATTTCACAGAGACTGATGTGTTTTCAACAGCTCCTACTCACTACGTCCCTGCTGACCACGCCGTTGTTGCTTTTTATATATCCCAGATTCTCTCCTAATCCCGGCAACAGATGCTATAGCAATTTCAAAGTGGGGGCCTTTTTTTTTTAACCGGACTTTTTATTTTTGAAACTTGAATTGGGGTCAGAGGAGATTCAAAGGGTCTTAAAAATAATTTACAAATTTTATGTTTTGAAAACGTACATAACGTACTTATCTTTTCCTGTTTTGATTTAGAATATGTCTTCCCTGCAAAGAAAATGGAATAGAGGTAGGCACCTAAAACCTTGAGCCTAAACCTTATAGGCCCGCAATGTCAAACATACGGCCCGGCCCGTTGGAAGTTCTAATTCGGCCCGCTGAAAATTTATGAGTATGTCATAAAAAGCAAATCTGGCAGATTAAATCAAAGATTATGATTTTTGTAATAAATACCAACGAAGTGCTCCCTCCCACCGCTAGAGGGCTGGTGTAAAAGAGCTGACGTGGAGTCTGCTTTCATGTTTAAGACAATACTGTGCAGTATTTTCTCAGCTTCTGTAGGCCCAACCTAGAAGTCTGATATTGCACATTCACTGCTCTTTTTTTGTATTTGTTCTTTATTTATTTCAAAGCACCATGACAATTGAGACAATCACATTTGTATCCATAGCTCCCACTTGAGTTTGTTTGTGATATTTGTTGTGAGTTGGTTCAGATGTAAAGCTGCATATGTCGAAGTGGCCTTGGGCAAGACACTGAATCCACAATGCCCCCAATAAGCAGGTAGGCGCCTTGCATGGCTGACTCCCTATTGGTGTGTGAGTGTGTGTGTGAATGGGTAAGTGTGAAGCACATTGTAAAGCACTTTAGGAGGTCTTCATTTACTAGAAAAGCGCTATATAAATGCAGACCATTTACCATCTATGCAACTGCCATATAAACTAAATGTCAAGACAATCACTGCTAAACATAAAAATGTTTCCATTGTTTGTGAATAAATGTGTACTTGGAAAATATACTTTATCCCTTTTGAATAATCAACACTGCTTAAAAGATCATTGGCTGCTCTCTGCCCAGTCTCGATAAAATTGTGGGCTTGCGATACAGTAGCAGGGCCATCAACATAATAAAGACACTTCCCACCTCGGCCACCACCTCTTTGAATTATTGCCCTCTGGTAAGCGCTGTAGGTCCCTCAAAACAAGGACAAACAGGCTCAGAGAACCCTGGTTCCCTCGGGCTCTGCGTTGGAGACCCCTGGTCTACGTTATAAATGATTAAAATTCCCCTTTTTAAGCCATAATAAACTTTAAAAACAGCGTGGGACCTATGAACTCGCAGCAAGACAGACGGTGTAGAATTAAAAAAAGATCATTTGTGTAAACAAGTTGATTTACCAAGTAAACATCATAAACAATTTTCTTAGTTCTTTAGCCACTTGCAGTAAATTTGGTGTTGTTGATTATATATAGCACTGTAGCAGTATTTCTTTTTTTGTTTCCGCACTGAATTTGTTATAGTCAAGTCATTTTTATTTGTATATCCCTAAATCACAAAGAGTCTCAAAGGGCATCACAGATCATTACACTATATTACAGACTATTTTTCAGAATATTATCATACATTCCCCTGCTCTGGAGCCGACAAAAAGAGTTGGTTATTCATATGCTATAGAGTAGAAGTGAGTTTTAAGCTTAGATTTAAACATTTCCACTGAGGTTGCAGATCGGATCTCAGGGGGAAGAGCATTCCACAGCACCGGTGCCCCGATGGAGAACGCTCTCGAACCAGCAGAACACTTCTTTGCTCTTGGGTCACCAGAAGACTGGACATAGGGGAAAATCAGATCTGAAAGATAAGAGGGAGCAAGTCCATGTATGATTTTGTATAATACTAAAAGAACCTTGAAATCACATCTAAGGCTAACTTATACTGCATACACAATTTGAAATGGCCTGAAAACGTACATTCAAGTCATGTTTATTTGTATAGCCCTTAATCACAAGAAATCTCAAAGGGCTACGCAGATGAGAGCAAGGAAAAGTATAAGGTTATAGGTATGTACAATCAGGTGGAGGGCGCTTGTTAACTCATGTTTTGACTAAAAGTTTTTTGGTTTGAACAAATTTATTGACACTAATAACAGAAAACAATCATGACAATCTCAACAGCAACTAAGCACATTCACAATATTATATTTCAATATGACGTTTAACAGCAAACACAATGTGAGGTTTGAACAACCCTTCTCGAAAATCTTAATAGCAATCAAGCATATTCACAATTTCATTATATAACATCTTTGTTAGTGTCAATAAACGTACTTTGTTTTTTGGTTTGAACAAATTTATTGACACTAATATTAAAATAAAACAATCATGACAATCACAACAGCAATCAAGCACATTCATAATATTATGTTCCAATATGATGTTATTACCAGCAAACACATAGTGAGGATTTGAAAAACCCTTCTCGAAAATCCTATTAGCAATCAAACATATTCACAATTTCATTAAATGACATCTTTGTTAGTGTCAATAGATCACCAACAACAGAAAACAATTATGACCAACACAACAGCAATCATGCATATTCACAATATTATATTCCAATATGACGATTTTAACAACAAACACAATGTGAGGTTTGAACAACCTTTCTCGAAAAACTCAATAGCAATCAAGCATATTCACAATTTCATTATATAACATCTTTGTTAGTGTCAATAGATCCGTCCAGGCCAAAGTTGATTGTCCTTGGTCTGAAAAAATCCACCGACTCCAACAGCAGCAAAAACAAAACCGACATCAATTAAACAATTTCAGAGTTATTTTCTTTCAACAGTAGTTAACCAGCGTGTAAAAGGCAATACTATTGTGCAAGGGCGTAGCTCTGCCATCCCACCCTCCCAAACAGCACTCTTACAGTCCTCTTTTTGGGTCTTCTCCAGGCCGTTGCTGCCGGGACTCCCACAGTGTAGCTTCCGCTGCTGTCGGGACTCCCACAGTGGGTCCTCTCAGGCCGTTGCTGCCGGGACTTCCACAGTATATCTCCCGTTGCTGCCGGGACTCCCACAGTGTAGTTCCGGTTCCCATCTCTGGGTGGGTGCAGACGAGTCTTCTTTATGGCTGCGTCCTAGCCCCGCCGCTCGCAGATTGTATGGTATCCGCAGCCATTTGTAGCACAGCCACAGGGGGGATCTGCCTGCACCTCCATACCAACAGGTTTCTGGAGGTCCAGATGGCGTCCTTGATGGCTGCGAGAGTGAGCCAGTCCCTGGCAAAGTCGTTCTGAGACCTCATCGACCGACTCACCCCGTAAAGCACGTACTGTGCATCAGGGACCTCCCCTGCTGGCAAGTCCGGGAACTTTCCTAGTTGGTCGGCCATTGTCCACAAGACCTCGGCAGCGCTGCACTCACAAAAAAGGTGCCTCACCGATTCCTGGGCGCCACAGCCAGGTCGAGGGCACGTCGAAGTCGCCGACATACCTCGGTGGTGCATTACGGCTCTGACTGGGAGAACTTCATGAGCCACCATCCATGACAAGTCTCTTAGTCTGTTTGGGAGGGCAGGATGATTCACGTTTCTCCAAACCGTTGTAGGTTCGCCAAACGCAAGCCCCCGCACAGGGCTTACTGTTGCTCGCTCTTGCACAATAGCAATAAGGGCCCTGTGGTTTTGTAAATTGTGACATTCTTGTTTTTCCAAATCAAACTTCTTTAAAAAATCCCTAATAAAGAGATGTGTTGGTGGCAAGTTAAATGAAACTGGAATCAAACGATTGTTTGGTACAAGCTTTAGCTTCCGCAAATATGAGCCCATCCAAAACCGGGTCATTGCTTGACTTTTCGGGTTGTTGGGTGGGCCCACAGCGTTTTGGAAGTGGAGAGAGACATATTTGCTTCCCAGGAAAAGCTGGAGGTCAGGTACTCCTTTTCCCCCTTTTTCCTTTTTCTTTTTCATTGTATCTCTTTTTATCCTTTCCCACTTTGATCCCCAGACAAAGCGAAAGATGGCTCGGTCCAGTTGTAATAGCACGTTTCTTTTGGGCATAAAAACTAAACTGATTGACAAAAGCATTCTGTGTCGCTAGAAGCTTGCTGAAAATTTTACAGTCCACATTTAAAAGTGTTATAGGTCGCCAGTTTTTTTAGTCAATTTTGTCTCCTTTTTTGTGCAATAGAGTAACTATCCCTATTCTGAAACTGTCTGGCATATTGTCTCGACTGGAAAATTCGTTAAAAACCGTAATCAGATCTGGTGCTAAAATATCCCAAAAAGTCCGGTAAAATTCGAGGTTGAGTCCGTCCTCCCCAGGTGATTTGCCTTTTTTCATAGCTTTTATGCAATCATTCAGTTGTTCTTGGGTAAAGTCTGACGTTAAAAAGGGGTCTTGACGCACTGATCTTGAAATATGATCCAATACATGCCCCATTTCATTCTCATGTGTTTCTTTCTTTTCAAATAATTTTTTGTAGTAGTCTTCGACCAATCTGGTTATTTCACTACTTTCCTTTGTTATTTGCCCGTTTTCGTTTTGAAGTTTAAAAAGCCCCTCATTTTTGCTCATAATTTTTTTAAAAAAGTAGCGTGTACATTTTTCCCCTTCTTCTATTTCTCTTTCTCTGCTTCTTATTATGATGCCTTTACTCTTTATTTCCGCCAAAGCGTTTAGTTCTTGTTTGGTCTCTTTGATTTCATCATTAAAGTCCATCCCCTTTTCTGTTAGGATGAAATAGCGTTGGAGTCTTCTTTGTAGACCCGACATGCGTTTCATCTCTTTAAGTTTCTTGTTTTTCCCTGCATTTTTAAAAAAGGTCTGTGTTCGTTTCTTTGTCATTTCCCACCATTCTGCTCGTGAATCATACGAGTCTTGAAGGGTCTGCCAGTCTTTGTAAAGCTCTCTGTATTGTGTGACTATAGCCTCATCCTCCAGCAAAGAGCAGTTTAACTTCCACAAACCCTTCCCAACAGTCATACCTGAATAGAATGAGAGAGAGCAGGACAATAGCAAGTGATCCGAAAAAAAAACAGGAATTAATCTTGCATCACTCTGTGCTAAACCCCTTGTAAATATGTAGTCTATTCGAGAGGCTCTGGCATTGTCACTACTGAACCAGGTGAAGCCCTCTTCTCCTGGATGTATGGATTTAAAACAGTCCACCAGTTTAAATGTCCGGCACATGTCTTGTAATAAAGTTGATGTTTTATCTACTTTAAACTCCTCATCGGTCCTCTTTCTATCCTTCCGACTTAGGATGCAATTAAAATCTCCTCCCACGATTAGTGGTTGATGGCCTAGCATATGCGACTGGATGTCCTCTAAAAGTTCGTACCTGAGATGTCTGTCGGCATGGCCGTATATGTTAATTAGGTTAAAATCATTCCCTATATAAGAAAGTTTTGCTAAGATTGCGCGTCCTTCTCTCATCACAGTACTCCCCTTTATGATGAGTTGAGGGTTGTTTATTAAAATGGCTACCCCATCGTTACGGTTTTCATTCGAGCCACTCCATAATGAAGGATATGGCCAAATCTCTTCCCACTGTTTATAATTTTTTAGAAAGGGGATGCAGCATTCTTGTAGTAAAAACACATCTGTTCTGATAGTTTTTAAGAACGATAAAACACTGTGAGCCTTAATCTTTGATCTCACACTTCTCACATTGATAGTAGAGAATGTAATGTTCATAATTGTGGTTAAAGTATTTAAACTAGTTAGACAAAACCGGGGGATCTGAGTCCATTCTTTGGTGATCATCAAGAGTGTCACCTGTGTCAGACATATCACTTAAGAGTAGTACTTCATTTGGAGACTCACCGGGGAAAACTCTGGAATCCTCCGACTCTCTGTCTGTGGTTCCAGGTCTTCCCCTTTTTTCTGGGTTAGGGGGTGAGCCAGAGGACCTATCAAGGGGTCTTTTACTTCCCTGCCCACAAAGGGGCAGATTTTTTCCTTCCCCGACTTCCTCCATCTCAACTTCATACAGTTCCCTTGTGGGCTTTTTTGTCGGCAATCGGCTTTCTTCTAAATCTCTTCCCTTTGTTTCCGGTGTTTTCACCACCCCCAATTTTGTCTTACTTTTACCCCTCTTTCCAGTGCCTGTAGGGGTTTTTGGAGAGTCGTTCACCTTTTCAATTTTTTTGTCTTTTTCAAATTCCGGTAGTGGCGTAGTAAAACATTTTGTTATTTTGGACTGTCTTCCAGGCCCTTCCTGATTAATATGTGTTGTCTTTTCTATTTGTTTGTCTTGTCCAAATTCAGGTATTTGATGAAAAATCGAATTAGAATTTCCAGTTCCTTCCTGACTCAAATTTGATTCTTTGGTCTCTCCTCCAGAGGTTTGAGGTGTATTTTCAATTTGTTTGTCTTGTTCATTTTCTTTGTGCATTTCTTGTTCATCTTCATTAGGTATTTCCATAACTTTATTCATTTTCTGTTCATCTTTATTGGGTATTTCCATAAATTTATTAATTTCTTGTTCATTTTCATTTTGCATTTCCATAACTTTAGTCATTTCATTGTTTTTGTTGTCTTTTTTCATTTCATTGTCTTTGTTGCATATATTAATTTCATTATCTATGGTTTCTGACATCATTTCATTGTCTTCTGACATCATTTCATTGTCTTTGTTGTCTTTGTTAACTGCCTTCCTAGCTTTCAACTTGTTAGCAAACGACTTTGGGCAGTTCCTATAGAGGTGGTTCGTTTCTCCACAGAGATTACATTTTCTGCTATTGGTGCATTCTTCAAAGGAATGTCCAATTGTCCTGCACTTTCCACAAAAAACTCGATCACATACCTCAGCTAGATGTCCATGCTCACCACATTTGCGACAGAGTTTCGGTTGACCTTGATAGTGGACAAAGCCACGGTTTTCCCCCAGGAATATAGTCGACGGGAGCTGTTTCAGTCCCTGAAAGCCCTGAGGATCTTGCAATTGCTGGATGGGTATCCTCCAGGCACAATTCCAAACGCCTTTCTCATCCCTCACCTTCATAGCCGGTCCTTTTATCAAGCAATATCTACTCAACAAAAAACATATATCCTCAGCATTCACCATTTCATTAAACATCCTGACAATAACTATCTTGTTGGCATTATCAGACAGCTTCTCCACTATAAAACCAGAAAACTGGGGCCTCACCCCCTCAAAACGATTCCAAAACTCTTGATAAAGAGCCGCCGTTACAAAACTTACATCAAAGCCCTTGCCAGAAGTCAAAGTTATGACGCAATGCAAGTCCTCCATTTTAAACTTCAGAATTTTATCAAGAAACTTGTTCATAAAATCAAGTCTTGACATTCCTACATCTTTGAATAAGAATCGCACGCAATTATGTCTCCGCCCGTTGGCATAACGCCCGGCCATGGCAGGACTCTGCGGAAGGGAATTCCCTTCGCACGCGCACGGCCAATTGAGTGAGTCTCGGAAAAATATCCCAACAATTTCCTAAAATAAAAAAAATCTAGCCACACAATTTTTGCAAGGGATCAAAACATCTGCAATTACTCCATTTAAAAAGCAATTCCGAGCCACCTCATATGTGTCCACCCTGGCTATGCTATAGGAATTGCGACTTTGGTGGACGAGTGGAAGCAATCATGACAATCATGACAATCTCAACAAAGTGTTACATGAGAGCTAGTAGGACAATAATAAAACGGCTGCTGTTTTCCCAAGTTTTAGTTGCTCCTAGTGGAAAGAAGGGATTACGCTCATGAAAGTGCGTCATTGCATCAAGTCAATGAAAAAAAATCGTATGAAAGGTACGCGCGCTCGTATTGGCGCTCGTAGAGTCGTGTCCCGGATGTTGTCTTGCACCGGAAGAGAAGGGGGCCGTTCTCCCAGCCATCTTGTGGCAGCATCCCGCGACCAGCTCGCATCAGGTCTCGTCGAATCGGAGGGGAATCCAGCTGAAGGGGCGCCATCATGCCCGGCCACCTGCAAGAAGGCTTCGGCTGCGTCGTTACCAACCGGTTCGACCAGTTACCGGACGACGAGTCCGACCCTTCGGAGATCCTCAAAGCCGCGGAAAACAAGAAGAAGGAGGCGGCCGCTTCTGGCTCCGCTAAGAGCGCAGCTCAAGCCACCAAGCAGCCCAAGAAGGAGTCGCAGAAGGACAGGAAGAACCTGCCCGCGGATAAGAAAGAGGAGTCCCAGCCCCCCGTACCGCTGAAGAAAGAAGGTAAACAAACAAGTCAACACTCAGTCCCTCCATGTTTGTTTTGGCGCGGCGCTCGATTGTCCTGCTAACATGCTAACTGCTGCTGGACAGCGTCATTGGACACGGAGTCCGACTCGTCGTTTGTGTTTAGAGGACACGCGGAGGTGATGGAGTCCTGCACGCCTTACTTGCATCTCGTCAAGTAACAGGCAGCAGCTCGTGTATGCCGCGGAGTAGGCGGTGTTGCAACGGTGTGGCCAAAGCATCCTCTTGGAATGTGTTCCCTGCTCCAGATGATGCTCGGTCGTTCTTGGCGTAATCCGTGAACAGGAATTGCGTTGAATAGCGTTTGCATGCTTGCTTAGTTGAAGACGCTTCTAATTTAGTGTGTGCAAGGAACTTTGCATTATTTGTGAATTATTTGAATATCCCCTTTCAATACATGGACGAAATGAGTTGACATCCGCTTGTTGAAAACATAACATATCTGTCGGCCTAGGTTCTCAAACTTTTTTCCTCCAGATAAATTCATACTTTCGTTTTCCAAATATATTACAGTGGAATTCAATTCTGGGAAACTGTTGAAATTGAGGGATAAGTAAATACATTAGGTTAGTTTTTGCTATTTTAAGCAGTTATTAAAGTAACCCTGCTACATTATATTCATTAGGCCAGTCATCGGCAAGTACCGGTGTTATGCTGAGAAATGCATCCCTGCCGAAATTTGCATCCCGTAGCGGGATCGTGCATACGTCACTCCCGCTACTATAACCACTTTTACCTCGTTTTATCTCACTTTTTTATCACTATTTGGGAATGCAATGGCGAACATATATCAAAAAAACACGTCGTCTTGCATTTTTGGGGAATGTAATACAATTTAAACCATTTCAGTATGAGAAATTATTTTCCCCCCATTTTCCACTTATTGAAACATAAATATTTTGTTTGTTTGTTTGTACATGATTCAAATTGAATCGTTTCTTCCGGCGCCGTCACGAATGGCAGCCACTCCAGCAGCTCCCGTGTTATTTTCGATTGTTCTCGATTGTTTGTTCTCAGCTCAGGGATGCTGCTGGAAATGTGAATTTCCCTTCGGGGATGAACAAAGTATCTATCTATCTATCTATCTATTTCGTCTTGTATTTGTTGTGAATGCAATCGAACGGTAATGCACACCGTATATATATCACTTTTGAGCAGGTAACGTGTTTATTTTTTTCGATTTTTAAACTTATTATGCTGAAATGAACTGTCAAGTCATCAACAGATTAACGGGAGACGAACGTGTTTGATTTATTCCCATCGTCAAACGTGACGTAACACGTCATAAATTGTATTTCCCAACGGCTATTCTATTTACTTCTCTTTGTCTTTAGATATCTACCTTAAAGCGACATCTGATCCTTTTTTTGTGTTCAAGTTTGTGCTTTGGTTCTTTCAGAAAAGTGTTTGCATCGTTCATCCCTTCAAAAAACGTCACCTTTCTCACACTGCTTATTTCTACGCTACGGGATGCAAATCTCGGCAGGGGTGCATTTCTCGGCATAACACCGGCTGTGGACTGGTACCAGGCCGCACACAAAGGAACATGAGTTTCATTATACTTCTACCCTATTGTTTCACTTGCACTGCTAGGTTTCAGAGTGAACTTGAACCAGGGCTTTGAAGTTATACGTTTGAATTAAAATCAGTGTGGTTTGCACAGGTAGGCGCAGTTGCCTGGCATGTAGTGCAACTATCATGTTGGAAACAAAGTTTCCTTCCTGAGAAAGGTAAATGGAACCCAACTGTTGCGCTTATGGCCTTTCGACGTGGAGAATGGTCAACTCCACTATGTCATTACAGAAAAATTGCAACTAATCGTGGCACTATGAAAAAAAATGGCAACAGAGTTGGAGAATATAAGGATCCCTAAGTCAAGAACACAACAAGGAGACCATATAACTCCAACACGCCTTCCGCAGAGTTGGTTCATTCGATGAGTTTAGTATTTTGAATTACTTTGCATGCAGATTGACATAACATTTTGCGTTCAACATTACGTTAGCGACCCAAGTGTGCTGCTACTAGCACGTTCGACTCAAATTTCAGAAGTCAAAGGTTCAATTCCAGCTACCGGCTTCTTTGTATGCAGTTTGTATGTTCTCTCCGGTTTACTCCTACTTTCCAAAAACATGGCTGGGATCGGCCTTCGCACCCACGTGACCATCATTAGGATAAGCCAGGGGTGTCCAAACTTTTAAGAAAGCGGGACGGATTTGGTAAGATGAAAATGTGTGAGGACTGACTGTTTAGCCTGGTATTCTTTGAACAGTCTTTAATAAATTCACCCTCTGTGAAAGGTTTCAGTGCATGGCGATCAGCGTCGCAACCTTGTGGGTCGCCCTTGTAGGATTTTCATTTCACTTGCAGGGTGTCGTGAAAAGAGCTGTTGTGCTGTTATAACGGATTCCAGTTGCTTTACATCTTCACAATGTTAGCTTTCAGTTAGCTTTTGGTGGTCGACATGTTTTGTATGGCAGTGCCTCTTGATATTATATTCTTTGAAAACAGCCAGTCTCTTGTCAAATTAGGCAGACACAGTTGTTTCGGATTTTAGTGAAAAAGTACTTCACAATTTCCACTTGTCCTTGAAGCAGTGGCCTCCACAGTCAACTTTCCTTTTTCATTTACAGTCGCCATGTCCGGAATGGGGTGGGCTAAAATTCTCACAGAAAGACATCTGGTGACATGTTTTTTATTTTATTTTTAATTTTATTTAATTAAAAAAAAATCTGTACAAATTTATTTTGTACTCTTGGCAGCATTACTGGTGGGCCATATATTATTAATTTTTTGACCGAAGGCATGGCCTTTAAAAATTGATCACAGGCAGTAACCAGCATGACTTTGGACATGCCTGGATTAAGCGTTTCGGAAAATAATGTATGTGATTTGGGTGTGATGCTGATCTCAGTGTTCCACAAGACCACATAGTGGATTTAAGCTTATTTTGATTATTAATATAGCTATTTTCACGAATGGTACTGTGCAGCCCTTTGAGACTCCTTGTGATAAAGGGCTAAACAAATAAACATGACTTGACTTATTAAAGTGTTAGAAAAGTACAAGCATGTTTAATGCCGCCCTTGGGCTGGGCCGTCAAAATATTCTCAGAATGCTGCGGACCACTAGATTAAACGACCACTAATTGGTTCTCAGTTTAATCGTCAACTATTTTCAAATGACTTTCTGAGGCCTTAGATTTTCAGTTCCTCAACACAAATATCCACGAGTTTTCATAATGTCTTCAATAATAGAAGATACTTTTTTTTTTAAATCTAAATCAAATAACACCAATTCCAAAATATGTTGGTCATAACTGGCAATCTAATATATTATCTTTGGAAAACAAGACATTTTTTTGTGTGGTTTCCTAAGCCAGAGCAATAAGTGCATATCTGATATTTAGTTTAAATCGTTTTATATAATTTCAGACAGTTTCAAATGACACAGAAATTTCATCTGATTAATGGACAAATTCTTTTTGAATATAAAAAAAGTTTTTACTCTTCGCCGTAATCAGTACCTATGAAGTAAATTTCGCTTTAAAAATTGTTAGTGAATTTCTATTGCATCCTCCTTGTGTAAAATTGAGTATAATTTTTTATTTACATTCGTTAAATCATTAAACAATAGTAAATCAACAGTTGGTGAAATAAACTATTCAATAACATTAACGGCTAAAATAAAACAAAATGTTGAATGGAATAATCAATACGTATATTTTGTAACACACCCAGTGTATACGTTTAAAAACGTTAGTTTTGGGGAATTGGAGCGAGATTGACATCTGACGACAACATTCTTTATTAGTAAAGCGCCACAAACGGATCATGTGCTTATGTGCTTTTCAGGCATGCGGCGAGTTGGTCGGCGGCCAGAACAGCAGCAGGGTTACCAAGGCTCTCAGCATCAGGTGGGACAAGGTGAAGGGCGACCCGTAGATAAAAGGCCAGAACGCAGGCCTCCTCGTGAACGACGTTTTGAGAAACCCATTGAGGAGAAGCCGGAGACTGGAGGTGGTGACTTCTCTGCAGACAGGTGAGACTGCCCTCAAGCATCATATTGCGCAAGTTAACGACTGCGAGAGCACGTTTGATGTGCTGATAAAGTCGTACCTCTACTTACAGACGTAATTGTTCTGGCAGTAACATGAAATTGAACCATTGTAAATCGAAACCCGTCTTCCCTTTGAAATGAATGGAAACGGGTTTCATCCGTTCGAAGTTCATTATATGCAACCAAATCCCCATTGAATCAACTGCTCCGTAGGTACACAAATATTCAGTCAATGTTCATAAATGTACCACATAGTATAAATAAAACAAGAAATAAATAGATAAATAGATGAAGTCACAGAACAGGTCATAGCTTTAATAGCCAAGAACAGTTAAAAAAAAAAAAACCCAATTAAAATGATAAAATGTAAAAAGCCAGGGTAGAAAAAAAAAAAATTTGATTTTTCAGACCTGTATTGCATACCACAACTATACCATTTTCAATTTCAAAAGAAACGTGCTTTTTTGTGCTAGTTTGGTTTTGGGGGAGAATTTAAACATTGTGAAAAGAAAAATTACATAAAGATGACTTTATTCATTGTTCCTGCGGATCCTTGAAAGTTCTTAAAAGGCATTTGCTTTATTATAAAATGGGGCCTTAGTTGTCATTAAAATGTCTTGAATCAATCTTTGAAGTCTTAAAAATGTTAACGCATTAACAAGATTAATATCTGTTTGAACTAATATGATTTAGTAAAAAAGTCATTACTCATTCATAATGATAAAAATGTTTCATGAAAGTAGCAAAAGAGTTCTATGGAAATAGTAGTTATCTGCCAGTTTTGACTGAGGACCCATGAAGTACTGTAAACTTCCTTTTTATTTATTGTTTTCCATGTCTAAAACTTTGGAGAGTTCTACGTTTTTCAGATGGAAAGTTTTAAATTGGACCCAAATGTGATTTTAAAAAAACATTTGTTTAAAATTGCCTGTAACTTGCGTGTTTTTTTTTTTGTTGGTTTCAATTGGGTGTTTTTTTTTTTTTTTTTTTTTTTTTTTTTTTTTTTTTTCTCAACCTGATCTTAATTCTAATATCAAAAGGCTTTGAAAAGTCTTAAAGAGTCAATTTAACATGCCTTATGCTGTAGGAACTCTCTTATTACCGACCGAGTATATGACTGTCACAAAATAACTTTTATATATCTCCAAATAAAAATCAATTTGCAGTCAACTACATAGTCTTTATTGTCATAACACAAAAGTTCAACAAAATTGGAGGGCTTTACATTTCAGTGTAAAAAAGTAGCCTATAGATAGCAGCTGGGTAGCCACACGCTGTGCTAATTGTGACTTCTGCAAAGTCTTTGCGATGATTAAAGTACAAGGGTCACAAATGTAGCGGTTTTCCAAGGCCAGTACCTCCAAGTCATCCGTTTCATGGGTGATGGGTCTAGTGTTGGTGACCACCCATGTTGTGCAGTAATGGCTTGAGGGTTGTTAGCCTGGCTATTAGCTTTCCCTTCAGATGCAAGGGTTTCACCTAGCTGCTAAACCACGCATGACGCTGTTGGTGCGTACCTGCGTAAACCTTTAGTGGTAGTGTCACTGACTTCGGATACTGGCAAACTAATCATAAAAAAGCGGAAGATTTTAGATACCGAAACAATCTAAAGATGGTAAAACCAGGTACCAATGTACTTACGTTCCTTGTCCTCAGGCCTTCTGGAGACAGGCCCTTAAGGGGGCGTGGCGGCGGCCGAGGTGGACGCGGTGGAAGAGGGCGGGGAATGGGCAGAGGAGAAGGCTTTGACTCCCGTGGCAAACGAGACTTTGACAGACACAGCGGCAATGACAAATCGTAAGTCTTTTCTTGTAAATTGGATCTATTGCTGGGCTTCGATTTTCAGCACGGCAAAAAAAATGTCATGGCGATTTAGGAATGTTTGAATCAAACTGAAACAAATGTAATTTAAGCATTTATATGTATCTTATTTATCTTAAGAATTACCTTTGCCTATTAAGTTTCAGAAATGCCTCAATAGGCATCAAACTCATTAACATGCTTCCTTGCAAAGAGAAGTCTGTCTGCCATAAAAACAACAGTTAACTTTTGATAAAAATTGCAATGGCAGAGGCAAAGGAAAAAGGTTCAATCCAAATTTGCAATGCCGCAACATTAATGTCTCAATTTCTTTGTTTGAAATGAAAAAAAAAATAGCAACGCTGCAGGCATTATAAATGCATTTTCTAAGGTCCCTTTGAGTGGCGCACACTTGTCTTTAGTGTTTTGCGCATCTTTGACTGGTAAATTCCTTCCTGTATGTTTTTGATAAGGTTAGGTGAGTAAAAACCCCTTCAAATGATTCAAAATAGGGTAATGAATTAAAAAAGTAAATTCCTTATAGTGCGTACCTTCTGATTATGTGGTCAAATTGGTTCTCTGTTGTTGACTGCAGCCGTTAACTAATGTTCTTTTTTGATGATCTCGCCTCAGAAATCAGAAAAGTGAAGAAAAGCGGAGTGGTGGCGGCTCTCACAACTGGGGAAATGTGAAGGAAGAAGCAAGGTGAAAATTCACCCTTTGGGTCTTGTGCACACACTCATAGTCATGCACTTTTGTTTTTTTATGGGATCGTGGTGTGCTTAGTAAGTGTTTCTGTGTGTGTTTCAGGAGTCCTAGTTACCTGGGCAATGACTAGTCTAATTTCCATGCTTTGGTCCTCTCTACACTTTAAACATTTCATTTGTATTCAGTTCCAATACCAATATAGATGCCCTATTATTTGTAACCTTTTATTGATGACAAATGTAAAAAAAAATCTCCGATACCTCTAAACAATCTTTTCTCTATTGCTCAATTTTGGCTGTCTTCTACAAATTATTTTTGTGTTCTACAAATATCCTCTCCACACCAATTTTTGGCAGTTTGTTTTGCATTCCTTTGGAATGTACCCAGTGTGTCAAATCGTTGGTAAAATTAGAATTGGCTCTTTGTAGTAGCATATACAACATTTGTTATAACTTTAGGAGCTACGGTTTGCCGTTAAAGACTTGCTAATTTGGCAGACAGGAATCACACTCTGAACCAATTCAACCTCAGCAAAAAAATCGGGCAACGGGAAGTGGGTGTTAGGTGGTGTTTTCAGGCCATTGGCGTAACTTGTCCAATATGATAAGTCACCAGATGGGATAGCACATATCTCTCGATTAAAGATGAGGGTTTTATATAAGACAAATAGTCAAAGCATCTTATAAATTCCTCTCTTTGTTTCATCAAACTAACAATAGCGCTCAGCTGTTCTCTTGTTTCATCATTTTTCTTTGCCATATTGTCTCACACTACAACATCTCTAGTTAAATCCCGCACACTAATTCACTAAGCATGGCACAGCTTTTCATAAAAACAAGCTCAAATTCACTTACACTACCAATTGAAAGTTTGGGGTCACCTAGACATTTATTTGTTTTCCATGAAAAAGTTACAAATTTGTATTTATCAAATTAGTGGTCCAATGTCTGTGTTCTTTTGCTCATATTATTCTTCCTTTTGTTGGCCAATCTCAGATATCGCTTTTTCTTCGCCGCTCTGCCTTGAAAGGCCCACATGAGTTGCCTTTTCACACCACATATTGAACTTGGTGTTTTGCAAGTACTATTTAACAACGCTGCTAGTTGAGGATCTGTAAGCAGTCCATTTCTCAAACTAGGGTGTACTTGTCCTACTGCTTGGTTGTTCAGCGGGGCCTCCCACTTTTTTCTTCTCTGATTAGAGACGGTTTTGTTGTTGTTTGAAGAGAGTAGTTTACACCATTGTAGGAGATTTTTAGGTCTTTGGCAATTTCTCGCATAGAATAGCCTTCATTTCTTAGTACTAGAATATAGAGTTGCATGAAAGTACTTTTTTTTGGCCGTTCTGAAAGTCAAAGCAAAGTTGAGGCAGAAAATTTGAAACAACAGATACTCGACTAGCTCAAAGGAAGATGAGTTTTATAGCTTCTCTAACCAGCTAAACAGTCTTAATGTGTGCTAAGATAATTGCACAAGGGTTTTCTAAGCATTCATTAGCCTGCTAGTACTAATGTATTGTTAGAACACTAGACTGCTGGTTGCTGGAAATGGGCCTCTATACAGCTATGTAACTATTGCATTAAAAATTAAGCTAAAATAGTAATCTACTGCGTTAACAATCTAGAATACAGTGGGACCTCGGTTATCGCGGTTAATGGGGACCAAAACCACCCGCGATAAGTGAAAATCCGCCAAGTAGCGGTGCACCTTAAAAAAAATTATTATTATTATTATTTATTTTTATTTTTTTATTCTATTATTATTATTTTTTAGACCTGCGAAGCTCTGAACCCGCAAACGTGGAACCACGAAGTAGCGACGCCCTTTCAAAAATGCTTAAAAAAATATTTTTTAAATTATTATTTTATTATTATTATTATTTTTTTAGACCTGCGAAGTTCTGAACCCGCGAACATGGAACCATGAAGTAGCGACGCCCCTTCAAAAATGCTTAAAATTTTTTAATTTTTTTTTAAAATTATTTTATTATTATTATTTAGGCCGGCGAAGCTCTGAATCCGCGAACGTCGAGGTCCCACTGTGTATCTCAAAAACGTCACAAACGGGTTTTAAAATGTATACACCACTTTCGTATTTTCCAGTGAAGTTGAACCAACTCCTGCTGCTCTGACAACTCAGCCAGGAGAGGAGCAGGCACCTGCTGGATCTGAGAACAAGTGAGTATTCACTTTTTGTCTGAAAAGTCATGAGAGCGCTTACACATTACCTCTGATTGTGTCATTCCATTTTTGCATTTCAAATGTTTCGCCAACAATCATGAATTAGAACTGTGTTAATTACCTTTTTAGTTGCGTGATCATAACCAAGGCGCGTGTTATGTTTGATGTCCAACTGCATCTGTCACTGTGTGGTGCGCTGGCTCTGCAGGGAAAATGAAGTGGAAGAAGTTAAGCCCGAAGGTCCGCGAGAGATGACACTGGATGAGTGGAAGGCCATGCAGGATAAAGAGCGAACCAAAGTGGAGTTCAACATCCGCAAAGCCAATGAGGGGACTGACAGTCAGTGGAAGAAAGGATACGTTCTGCACAAGTCCAAGAGTGAAGATGTGAGTGCGATATCACGCATGTCTATGTGATTACACAATGGAGTTCAGAGTGTGCATTCACATTTGTATGTCTTGAATTTTCAGAGGCCTGTTGGAGCTTTGATTGAGTCCTCTGAGTCTGAAGTGATTTCACAATCTCTTTACCAAAAGGTGAATGCAATCTCACATTGGGTTTATCGAAGAACTGTAAATATGTTACGACGATATAATGTTTACCTTAAAAATCTTACATATTGGAAATTTGGGCACAGGGCACTGCTGATGAAGTCTCAGACCACCATTTTCGCAAACCGGCTAATGACATAACATCTCAGCTGGAGATCAACTTCGGTGACCTGGGCCGCCCTGGTCGCGGGCGTGGGGGCCCTCGTGGGGGCAGGGGAGGCCGCGGCGGGGGAGGCAGCAGGCCGGCGCGTGGTGGAGGGCGCTCTGAAAAGGTAACGTCACTTACCGCAACAAAGGTGAAAATGTGCTCGCTACTGCACAACGGCTAAGCCGAAAAGCCGCTGTCGAACTCCCAGAAAGAGGTTCAGTGGAACGTGTGTAGCAAATCACAATACATTTTTCATTACTAATCTTCTAGGTTATATTGGGGGTGTGACGGAGTTGGAAATATTCTTTTTGCTATTTAAACTGGGTGACCATCGAGAATGGGATGTGCAAATATTGAAAAACCTAAATGTTTTACAAAATGTTAATCGTCAGTTTTCAAGGCTGCATTTACAATAGGTTATTTTTGCATTTGTCGCTAGTTGGGATGAGCAGTTGTCCTTTTTTTATATGTGTTATAGTGCAAGATAGGGCTGCACGATTAACCGAGATCGAATCGACATCGCAATGTGACGTAGTAGTGTTTTTTTTTCAAGGTTTTGTAATGAGTGGAGTTTTGGCCAACCACAATTTTTACTGTTGGAGTTTTAAAAGCGGAGACCAATCAGAGGCACGTTTAAATGATAGCACAAGCCAATAAACTCAATTCACAGTTTGCAAGCACCACACTATGCCACACCCACTGTGTGAGCTCATTGCGTGTCATGGCAGACTCCGTAAACATAGTCCCAGAGTCAACAATCAAGAAGGAAACGAAGCTTGCCCCGAAGAAGGGCAGTGCATCACTTGTTTGGACCTATTTTGGTTTTGACAAAGCGGACGTGGAACAAGAAAACGCCCGTTGCGGAATTTGCTTTCGCATAGTCTTTAGGTCCCGAGGAAACGCAAGTCATTTGTATCAGCACCTTAAAAATTATCACGGCATGTAAAAAAGGATTACAGGTAAAAGACAAAGGTGCATCTACAAGTGGACTGAGAAGTAAACAAACCTCTATCAAAGCAGCATTTGCAACCTTCACACTGTACAAAAAAAGTTTCCAAAGGCCCAAAGAAATAACCAATGCTGTGACTAGCTAAAAATGTCTGCTAGTGTCCAACACCAAAACTGCATTATCAATTAGAGGTATCACTTGTTATTTATGCAAGTTAGTAAGTGAAATGTTATAATAAGAGTAATAAATAGTTGTAGCAGTAGTGTTAATAAGTTAGCAGGAATGGTGGGTTTGAATTAATCCTTGAATACCTTTCTTGCACTGATGAACATGCTGCATTAGCACATGGTAAATTTTATATTACACTAATTGCAAACACATCATGTTTACAGCCTTAAAAGTATGTGGATCATTTTTTGTGTACAACATTTACCTTTTTATAGTGTGCACATTTTATTTTTGTTGTTGTTCACTTTGTTTAGGGTGGATTATTTTAAGTGCGTACATTTTATAGTTTATATTGTGCAAATGTTCTTGATTTTTTTTAAGAGTTCATTATTTCCTTTTTTAAATTGTTATTTATGTTAGATGTGGATTTTGTTTGGTTATGAAGACATGTCAAAATAAATAACTTGAATGTTATTTTGTGATGTTTTATTTTGAAAATTCTCCAGACCACTATTTTAATGAGATCGAAGTGCTATCTAGTGCATTTCATAGGTGGCCAGGTACTTCTATCGAATGAAGATTTGAAAAGTAAAAAATGTTCAACAGAAAGCGACCCTAACAAAGCTCGCCAGAAGATGGTTCTAATTTTTCTAGGTTTATCATTTCAATATGGTTGAGTGTTAACAAAAACAAAATTAACACAGAAAATGTACTTAAGGGGAAAAAAATCGATAATTGCAATACTTGTCTAAAAATAGCATTTAGGTTTTTTTTTTTGTTTTGTTTTTTGTTTTTGTTTGTTTGTTTGTTTTTTATCGTGCAGCCCTAGTGCAAGTTCACATTTTGGATGCAGTGGAACTTTTGGATTTTAGGTTTTGCAACACTGGCTTAAAAAAAGACAATTTAGAGCATACAGGTGTGATTTGATCCCACCACTCAAGTTACGTCACATGTAAGTCATTTTTTAAATAACCACTACCATGGCACCCTGAGAAGAATTTTTTTTTTATGCAAATGCATATAATGCATATATTTACTTCAAAAATTGTAAACAGTTCATTGGGATCTTTAAGTCTAAAATAAAGCTTTTAGGTGTCTAAAACTAAAAAAAAAAAATGGTAAATGTGCAAGTAGCTGAAAAATGATCCATGGGCAGCAAAATTTGGGGGCGGTATTTTTGAGTAATTAATGCACAAGTGTATACATTTGTAATTGCAAATATTCAACCTTTTATGTTGTAACTTTGTGATATTTCTGTCTCTTTAAATGCTAAAGTCCCATCTATATTTCTTGTTCTCCTACCAGGCAATTGGCGTGTCGGTCCCCAATGTGGACGACCCTGAGGCCTTTCCCGCTCTGGCTTGAAGGATCTTTTTTCCCCCTCACCAAGCTTTCCTTCAGCCCCCAACCCCCTTTTGCGAGCCTTGCATGCTTACCACATTCTTAATTATATGTATAATTGACAGTCATCCCCTACGTGCACAACCAGAGGACTTAAATTTTACCTGAGAAGACAAGAGGAAAAAGGACCTGTTGTTACACTGACATTTTGTATTTTAAAACATGACAGCTGGGATGTTTTCATCCCCCTCCGGTTTGCCACCCACTCCAAATGCATATATCATCCGCAGTTCAAGAATGGGGTTTTCTGCTATTTTGAGGTTTCATGTGAGGGTTTCATGTGAGAGCATCGGTCATTGAGCTCAGTATTATAAGGTCCTAGAATAACGCAAGATGACTTTGGACTGGAGTGATTTTCTTCCTACCCAGTTTACCAATAGACACTGACGTGGTAGCACTTCACTACATATAAAACGAGTTTTAGCTAGGTGAAGTGTGACTTTTAAAAGGTAATCATCCTGACGAACCATCTCTTTTTTTGAGAGGCGCAAAGTGAGGAGATTTAATCAGGCAACTGTGTCATCCTACTCAAAACAAAAATGAAGCTTGGTATTTTTCTGCTTGTTGTGCAGTGGAAGTAAATGCTTCTGTTATTTTGTTGTATTTTTTTTGAACGTGGGGATACAGCGGACCAGTGTTGAGTAATGCTTTGTATCCCCTTCTTCAGGCTTGTTGCCCGTTTGCAAGATGTGTATACCTTTAGGCTGGTCCTCTTAGCACGTATGGACTTAAATGCAGGACCGCTAAAAAAACGCTTTTATTTTTATTTCAAAAATGTAGAGTGTGGCCGTGTATGAAAGCGTGTGATTGTGCAACTGTTACTGCTAATTAGAAAGTACTAGTCCACCTCATATGACCAGACTCATCATCAGATCTCGACGATAAAATAGTGAAAATGTTTTTCCAAAAGCGATCACGTAAGCTGATGGCACTAGCCTGCTAACATGCAGCACCTTGACACCTGTTATGACCACCATATCTCAAGAAGCGCTCTTTCTTGATATCTGCCCGTCGATGAGTACCACCCATTTCTGCCAACCACGTTTTGGTTGTATGCTTTATTCTTTCTTTTGTGAGTGCAGCATCACTAAGTCATAACATCTGCGTTTTTTTATGGAACAACATTGTTCTACAGAATGTAAATGTAAACTATTGTTGCGGGGAAGCCATCCGCCTCAGCACCAACAGCCAGCACCGTATTTGAATGAAGCAGTTCAATGGGAGGGGTGAAGTGTAGCGATGTACAAGTACTAGGCCCTGCTCTGACTTGGTGTTATCCACTGGTACAAGTGGCTGATGTTTTTTTTTTCTCCCCTCCTCGTTTCGACTGAGCCACATTAAGGTAAAACTTTGTGCAAACATGCCTGTTGTAATAAATTGCTTTAGAGGTGTAATATGTACTCTATAGAAAGTGTAGTCATTATTTGTACACACACAAACACCAGGTAGATTCAACAGTGAAAATGCCTAAAATATTTGGCTAATTCACAGGAAATGGGCACTCAGTACGCCGATTAATAGTGATTGTTTTTCTCTGCTAAAGTTTTACAGCGGGTAAGTGGACAACCAGGTCCTTGAGAGCTGCATGTCCTGTAGGTTTTGGGATTTTTTCTGCTGCAGTAAAGGTGATAGGTATCTCACCTATCACCTGGGATCATTATCACGATCCCAAATATATTGCTAACTTGCTGGTAATTTGCATGACCTGAGTTTGAGAAAAACCTCCCAAACATGCAGGACATGCAGCTCTTGAGGGCCAGGTTTGCCATAGCTGTTTTACAGCGTGAATTCACAATATGTAATTGGATCAACTGCGAATGACTCGTAACAGTAAGAATCACAGCAGTTACTGCAAACAATCACACCGTTTTACCATGATTTCAAATCTGATTGATTCATTGTAGCAGAAATATTTTACGCTTGACACACTCCAAATGTTTTAATACAATGAATCCATGACACCGTATAGGAAAAGGCGACAATATGAATGATGTACAACAGGACATGTTTATAAAAGTACCACGAAGTACACAAACGGACAGAAAGAAAACATCTGATCCTCTTACAATTCAAGTAAGTTTATAAACAGGTTCTTCTGATATTTCCTTTTAATGCAGGTGTCACGAAACTTTTTTAAGATGAGAGCTACTTTTTGTTATTAGTTGACACAAAGGGCTACCATTTTGATAAACATTCCAAAAATAACTTACCAACAGACTTTGGGAGTAAAGGCGACACGTAAGCAGGACACAAAAAATGTGGTGCAGTGGAACCTCAATTTTCGAACGCCTCTCAGTTCGGACAAATCGGTGTTAGACCAAAAATTTCGAGACATTCTTGCTTCGCTGTTCGGTCAAAAAATCGGAGTTCGAATGCCGGTACGCTAGGGGCGATGCTGAGCGGCGTACAGGTGTAGATTGCCCCCACCCCTCGTGAAGAACTGTTGTCACATGACCGCGCACTTTTTGCTTTCGTTTTTAATATCAGTGAGCGGAGTGTTTTAACCCCTAATTATGCCTCGGTGCAAGCAGCAAAGTTGCTACAGGTGAAAAAAGAAGAGTAGTGCGTACAACTATTGCATTTAAGAAAGAAATAATAGCAAAATATGAAGAAGGTGTGCGAGTTTCCGATCTTGCTATACATACAGCATAGCTTCTGCTAAGCACCACAAAGGTAAGAAATCCTATTCATAATTCTTTTCTTTATCCTTTAACCGCTCACCACTTGTTGTGGAGACCCCGGTGCTAAATGACGTGTAAACGACCTGATTTTTTTGTTTTTAAACGTTCATGTTAGCGTAATCTTTTGTATGGAAGATTACGCTAACGCGAACGTCTGATTAGCCTGGGTTAGCTTAGTGTTTACGTTCATGGTAAGCCTTCAAGGATTTGTAACGGATTAAAATGATTTTACATTACTTTTAATGGCAAAAACGATTTTCGGTGATCGACCAAATCGGTTTTCGAACAGGGTTCTGGAACGGATTATGGTCGAGAACCGAGGTTCCACTATATCGTTTCGAAAAAAAGATGTAATCAGATTACAGGTATAATATGTAAAGATATGGATTACTTTACATGACTACATTTTTTTATTTATAATCATTTTTATGTTGCACACTGCCCAACTCAAAAGTGGAAGTAGTACTCACGGCAGTCTGCGCAGCGCTAATGCTCTCATACAATTATTGTGTATGTCAGCGGACGCAAGCGTGGACTCTCCTGCCCCCTACAGCACACGGTGTGTATGGCAGTCCTCAGTGAGCAGCCTCCCCATGACATCCCTTTGACATAGTGATGGGAATGTCGTCTCTTTTATGAGAAGCGGCTTTTTCAGCTCAGGTGACTAAAAAAAACGGTTCTTTCCATTCCCAAGCGACTATTTGCATATTTTTTTGTTGCTTTAATCCATATATTACCAATTATTATGTAATACGATGCACAAAATGACCCAAAAAACTGCAAATTGATAAGAAGGAGCAAGAAAAATGAAGGAAAAAGCTAGGGGGAAATTAACGTTAGTAATAAAAAAAAGGGCGGGGTGTAAAATTTAATCAGTATATTACAGATAATGTAATATACACGAAATAAATTAATATTTTTACCTATTATTCTATTAAAGTTTAACTACATGTATCATTTGCACAATCCAGGGAACCTTAATACTTATTGAAACTTTAAAACCTTATAAAAAGCAACTTTAAAGTAAAGCAATTGGAATCGCTTTGTGACAAAACAAAATGTAAATTTCAAATATTGGATATTCATGACAACAACAAATAAACTCATACTAGAATAAAAGTAAAAATTTCTTTTAAAAGCTGATTGTGAAACATCCCTGAAAAATACTGTAAAAATGTGTTTAAAAAAAAGAAAAGAAAACACTCAACAAAAGTAAAGCCATCTACTCTGAATCCAATCAAAGAAGCGTTTTACCCAAAAGTCTGAAAGGGAGCAGGCTCTCTAAATGTTTTGAATAATGAAGCCTGTTGTAAGCCGTTGCTGGATGTGCTGTCGGGTATGGCAAACATACACCGATCCCTCTCTCACCTGGATAGGGCGAAGGGGCCTGTGAGGATTACATTTTTGGACTTCTCCAGTGCCTTCAATACCATACAGCCTCTGCTACTGAGTAGGAAACTGAGTTAGCTCACACCTTGTAGAATGGATTACTGACTACCTGACAGGCAGACCCCAGTATGTGAAACAGGGGGGCTGTACATCGGACACTGTGGTTAGCAGCACAGGATCTCCGCAGGGGACCGTTCTCTCTCCGTTCCTATTCATTCTATATACATCGGACTTTAAGTACAACTCTGAGTCCTGCCATGTGCAAAAGTTTGCCGACGACACTGCGATCGTGGGATGTATCAGAAACGGGCAGGAGGAGGAGTACAGGAAATTGATTCAGGACTTTGTCCGATGGAGCGACGCAAACCACCTGCACCTAAACACCACCAAGACCAGAGAGATGGTGGTGGACTTCAGGAGAACCAGAACTCACCCGGTTCCTGGAACCATCAAGGGAGAATGTGTAGAATTTGTCCAGACCTACAAATACCTGGGTGTGCAGCTGGACAACAAACTGGACTGGACTGCCAACACAGAAGCTCTATGTAGGAAAGGGCAAAGCCGACTTTACTTCCTCAGAAGGCTGGCCTCCTTCAACAACATCTGCAAAAAGCTCCTGAAAATATTCTATGAGACAGTAGTGGCAAGCGCCCTCTTCTATGCGGCAGCGTGTTGGGGAGGCAGCGTCAAGAAGAAGGATGCCTCTCGTCTCAATAAACTGGCTAGGAAAGCGAGCTCTGTTGTGGGCAAAGAGCTGGACAGCCTAACAACAGTAGCTGAGAGACGAGCACTGAAAAAGCTGAGGTCAATCATGGACAATCCATCGCATCCACTACACAGCATTATCTCCAGACAGAAGAGCAGTTTCAGTGACAGACTGCTGTCACTGTCTTGTACTACGGACAGACTGAAGAGATATTTTCTTCCTCATGCCATGAGGCTCTTTAACTCCACCCGGCAGAGTAAAGGCCCACATTAAACCACACCACCTACATTGGATATTACCGAATCTTACTGCAATATGTATTCTGTGTAGCACTATTTAGTTACTCTATATAACACGCTACAGTGGGCATTTGCACGTCACACTGGGTATTTGTATATTGCATTCTTTTGGCTTTATTATTGTACTGTTCTCAGCTCAGGGATGCTGCTGGAAGTGTGAATTTCCCTTCGGGGATGAATAAAGTATCTATCTATCTTATCTATCTGCATTTGGTTCTGTGAAAAAAATGTTTGACGGTAATAATAGTTGTGCTCTTCCGTGCATTTGATATGCCTCACCTGAAACTCAGAAATCTTACTTAGAACTTACTAGAAACATTTCAATGACCGGTCACTGATGACTGATGAGATATTTTCAGAACCTGTCCGTGGGATACTCTGGTGTTCTTATGGGGCTACCTGGCGCCTGCTGGCACCATGTTGGAGACCCCTGCTGTGATGTGGGGGAGGAAAAAAATGAAATTTGTTTTCGTCTTTCATTTAAATCCTCACTTAATTGTGTATTAATGAGTAGTCATTTTCTAAGCTCGTGTTGTTCGTTTTTGGTAAAAAAGAAAAACTGAATCCCCGCGATATGCAAAAGTCTGCAAAGAAGCCCCCATCCTTCCGTCAGCTCTGAAAACGCTGGTCTACGAGTGATCCCAAGAGCCAAGAAGAGATCCACAGGTTGGAGAGCGTTCTCCATCCCCGGTGCTGTAGAATGCTCTTCCCCCTGAGATTCGATCTGCAATCGCAGTGGAAATGTTTAAATCTAAGCTTAAAACACACTTCTACTCTATAGCATATGAATAACCTATATTTCATGTTGATTAATATGTGTATTTTTTTGCCCTCAAGTAGGTTTTAGATGAGGGGACGGTGTCATAATAGTCTGTAGTTTGCAATAGTCTTTGATTTTTGCAGCCCTTTGAGACTCTTTGTCATGAAGGGCTATACAAATAAACATGACTTGACTTCCCCCCGAGAATAATATTGTATATTATGCGGTCCATTTACCATATTTCGTCCTCTTTGGAAAAAATATATTTAATGTAAGGGCAAAAATTTTTTCTCATGAAAGTGACAAGCTATATTTATGTTGCTATTCTGTACATTTTAATTGAATGGAAATGGAAGATAACGGTAACCAGAAAACATTTCCGCTTTCGTTGCAACCCCACTTCGCGCTGCTGTCTACTGCGCATGCCCACTAGAGAGCACAGTTTTCCGCCTTGACATGAAGCCGAACAGCCTCTCGGGATGACAGAGCCGCGGAAACTTCGACGACTTGTGTCACTCCAAGCTGAAGGAGAGTCAACAAAGGTTATCAATGTCGGCTCCTCGGTGCTCTCTAATCTTTTGGCTGCGTTTTTTTACGGAGTCAGTTCCTTTCTCATCGTTGTTGTGAACAAAACGGTCCTAAGCAGTTACAGGTAAAGTGCAAAGTACAAGAGTATGTCCAGGTGATAGGTCAAATTCAGTGTTAAGTATTATATCGCTTTTAAATAAGTGAATAAAGTGGTCAATTATTTACCACAACAAGTATAAATGTTTTAATATATTGATATAAATATAGTTTTCATTAGTATTTATTCGGGATGTTCGCATACCTGTCATCCTCCACGGCTCCATACTCTTACGAACTGTCGTACTTTCCCTTAGAAATGACAAAATAATCTTGCACCATTTTTTTTTCAAACGTGTTTATTTATGTAGTTTAACATGTTAAATAGTACATGTGTTTCGTTATATCATATATTGTTAATTAACATTTTGTTGTGGGACACTGAGTTGCTTGACATGAATGAGGTTTATTATAAAAAAGTTTAAAAAAAATAAGTAGCTGGGACGTTCACTGTAGAAGGAAAAAATACTTGCAAATATAATTAAGTAGAATAATACATTTTCTTCATTCAAATGATGAATTCATTTTCTGCATTAAATTATTGTTGGTAATATACTCATTAAAGGGATCACCACAAACCTGTCTTTTTTTTCATTTTTCTCCTTTTACAATTGTTTTTTTCTTAACTTCTTTATACAACTAAATAATTCGTACTATAATGCATCAAAGCAAGTGAGCTGTTTGAGAGCCGGCTCTCTTAAATAGTTGAGCCGAAAAAGCCGGTTCTTTAAAAAGATACGGACTTCCTTTCACTACACAACTCGAACTCGTTTGACTTGATTGATTTGCCGTTTCGTGATAGTCTGTGTATACCGGATGGTACCCATAATTGACAAATTTGCGTTTTTCCGTACAGATTATCTTGTACGTCGTACACGTCTTAAAATGCATAATAAACGTACTTTGTATGGCAAAAACGTACAGGTTGACAGGTATGTGTTCTGTGCCACATATTTACTGAGCATACCAAAATCTCAAGTAGCGATGGATACAGATACATAAGGATGCCATTAGTACTGTACATAGAACTTCTACAAAATGTGACAATATCTTTAAAGATGGGTTGAATCATTTGAGGTGTCCTTGAAAAAATGAAAGTACAATATTTTCTCATGTATGGAAGTAGGTATGTGTTAACGAGGCTTAACTGACTTCAAAGAGCCTTTATATTTTTCCCACCAAGTCCATATGCTTACAGTTAACTTTTAGCAAAGCTGTTTGGGCCGCGGTTGAAGAGGTAAGGCGAGGTCTGTCTCATGTACAGTCCAAACGTCAACCCAACCCCCCCAAAAAAATGAAAAAAAAAAAATATTACTTGAGTGCCTGCAAGAAATGCAGATACTTTCACCCGCAACATAAGAAGCTGGACCGAGGCTTCAATGATGACAAAAGCCAAAAAACAGCGTCAGGGAGTAGAAAAATTCCAAATTCTGTACAGCACGATTGAAGATGTAAATTTATATGCAAGAACAATTTCCTTATATTGCATTTATATCATATCAAGTTATAATTCCTTTCATTTCTGGTCACGGGTTGTTAAATGGCTACTAGAAGAAGGGCTGTGATACTGGTGTCTGGTACCATCGCTTGTAGTGGTGATACCTCAAGAAACGCTGGTATCCGTTCAGATACTGATAGCCATTATCATTGCTCTCACATCTCAGGAGGTTAAGCGCTCGTCTTGGGATCTAGAGGTTGCAAGTTCGGTTCCGTGTTATATGTCGAAGTGTCCTTGGGCAAGACACTGAATCCCTAATGCCCCCAATGGCAGGTAGTTGCCTTGCATTGCTGACGCTGCTATCGGTTAGTTAGTGTGTAAAAGGGAAAAGTTTGAAGCACATTGTAAAGCGCTTTTGGAGTTCTTCATTGACTAGAAAAGCGCTATATAAATGCAGACCATTTAAATTTACATTTAGAGTTTTCATTCCCTGTTTTATTTATTACAGATTTCCATCATCAGTATGTGTTGGAATTGGTCAAGTGAGTACTTTCCATGCACCGATAATCTTTTTTGATGAGACCCAGTCTTGTTTATGTTGCCCCTCTTTTTAAATTTGATAGATGCTGGCGACAGTGGTCGTTTTGAGAGTCGGCAAAATGTTGCGTGTCATTTCGTTTCCAGATATGGACTTAAGTGTACCACGCAAGGTGAGACAAAATTATTCCATTTTGATAGGGTGTGGATGTGTGTTGAGGGGAATCTGGTAGTGTAGAAGAAACGGATTTCAGTAAGAGTGATTTGCAACTGGGGCTGCAACAACGAATCGATAAAATAGATTAAAGTTTTCATTTAATTACCACATCATTTTGTTGTGTTGCGTAATTTATGAGCCTCTAGACACATTAATCAATGCAACTAAGTTTATTGCATATTGTTGTAAAGTTGAAGTACCACTTTGGTATGGCAGAGGGCACCTTGCGAGACATTTTTATAAAAGTATCTTGATTGGTTGGATCACTTAACCACAAGGGTCACCATTCGTGGTGTGTCTGGGGCAAGTACAGCCTAGTGGTGCCCATCACTCTCCAGGCCAACATATGTTTCCACCATGTCTCAAACCGGAGAACCTTTAGCTCGATAGGCTAATGTGCTAACCACTTTACTACAGGAACATATCTTACAAAATTTGCATGAACCAGTCAAACACTGCAAAGTTAACAGGGGAACAGAAAGTGATGCAGAAATAAATTAAAAAATGTGAAAATAAATTAATAAAATACAGAAAGTAAAAAGAAAAATAATAATGATGACATATTTATCTCAACACAAGCATATTGAAGCATATTGTATTTTATTTGCTCATTGGGAATGTTGATCATGTTCAAAGATTTAACCAACAAAACAAATTAGTTGACAACAGTTGAAAAAGTGGTTTTATATTTTTTATATTTTCTGCTACACATAAATTAATTTATTGCACTTTCTTCATTTTTATTTTGTGTGATGATTCTAAATGTAATATAATCTTTGGATAAGGTGGTAGTAAGAGTATCTTCATGCATTTCTTTGCATTTTTGTTTTTTGTTTTTTTATTATTGTTCTATGTTAAAGAAAATTCTGTTGTGTCGTGCACTATTTCTTTATCTGTCCAAAACTTGAATATGGGATGAAATAACAAAATGTGTTTTAAAAAAATTTGATTCATCAATTAATCGTAAGAATAATTGACCAATTCATCAATTATTGAAATAATCTTTATTTGCTGCCCTATTTGCAACAATAATATGGTTGGATGGACCAGAATTTAAAACATTACATTTGTATTATTTTGTGTTTGTCAGATTTGAGTCAAACGGCATATTCCACACGTTTTTTATCCGTCTTCTGGGACGGCCATTTTAGGAGGGTGATATCGATCTTGCTCATGCTCAGCTAACAACCAGTCAGGATCCACCTACTTTCTAAAACAGAGCCAATATTGTTTAACATTTAGAATACCAGACGCCCATTCAACATCACATTGTTCGAGAATATTTTGAGTTCTGCTTTAATAAAAGTATGCCATTTTGTTTTCTGCAGATATTTCCACTTCCATTACTCTATGCTGGAAATCAAATATTTGGCCTTTTTGGGACTCAGCGACTCAAGTAGGTTTCTAAAATTTCGACCAGTATTTTTGTTCCTTTTTAAGCAGCGCCGTGTCATAAAAATCTACATAATTTAGAGTTCCGGGGTTCAAATGTTGAAAACGTTGCTCTCAGTAATAGTTTATTTAAATTGATACTTGATTCTGTATTTAAGACCTTGTGCCTAAAAGGGAAGCTTGTTTAAGGTTATATACAACTTTTTGAAGTTTCATGACTTACTTTGATTGTTCTCTCGTTGTAGTTTGCCCATGTTTACAGTTCTGAGAAGGTTCAGCATTCTCTTTACTATGCTATGTGAAGGCATCCTGCTTGGGCAAGTGTTATTTGGTTTCCACTTTCCATGCCCGTGTGCTAAACTGACAATTGTTTTCCTTTTTTTTCCCTGCTAATCAGAAAGACTTATACTACAGCAATCAAAACCACTGTCTTTACTATGATTTTGGGTGCCTTGATAGCTGCCAGGTGAGTGAACCTTTAATGAGGCATTTGTGTACATTTGTTATATTTCACAATGTCCCTCACAAATTTTTGGAACATTTTAATGAATGTTTTTGGAGAAAAATGTTGGAAGAAATGAAACTTTACAAAAATGTTACGTAATCTATGTTGTATAACATTGAAAATAGACTGTATTTTCGTGTTATTAGTACATAGTCCCTTATTCTTAAGCTCCCCCAGTAACATGTGAAGAAAAGTTTTTCAGGGCATCTAAGACGGTGCATTACATACCATACTTTACATGCATCATGAATGAGCTGACTAAGACTGCACTTTCCGGAGAAATTTTCAACATGTTACCTCGTGTTTACTATGTTTGTGTACTGTAATGCTAAATCTAATTCACCCTGGTCATCCTGAAAGGGGGATTACCACTTGTGAGGTCCCTTCTTAAGGTTTCTCTTTTTTTGAGTTGTTCCTTGCCCGCGTGTTGGTTAAAGATCAGGTACCGTATTTACCGCACTATAAGGCGCACCTAAAAGCCTTTATTTTTTTCAAAAGCTGACCATGCGCCTTATTTATCGATCAATATTAAGTCGCAAAGTCTTCCAACTAACTTGCAGCCGCCGACTAGATTTTCCCCCGAACGCCAAGTAGTCCGCGGTGTATGCTGGGATTTATTTACCGGCGTTTCATTGGCTAACCAACGTGTCAATCATCATTTGAATCGATCACTATTGGCTAAAGTTATTCGGATGTAAAGGGGGGCGGATCCTTTTTATCATTTACAGGCTGGCATAGGCTAAAGCGTCAAAACAAAGCCTGTAATTGGCAGAAAAAGATGAATGTGAATCACACGTTGGGTTGACGGCATAGAGAAAGCATTTTTTACTATTCTGTATTTGTAAATATTTTATTCTCCTGGATTTACTACACTCACAGATATAAGAGGACCATGGCTGCACATTATTATAGAACACAACAACTTCGGTGAGCTACTCCGGCTATATATTTTCCCTGTATATTGTTTCAGACTGAACTCGATGTTTCTGTGATAAGCGGTGCAGATAATGAATGGAATGGAGTGTCTATTTTTAAATTAAACTCAATTCCAAGTGTTTATTGTCATATACACAGTAAAGTTGCGAGCGAAAAAGAAAATAGAAATTAAGGAATGGTTGGCATTTCTTGAATCCCAAGACTTTAACCATCCGAATGATGGAACGATGCTTTTGAGTGACATCGTACGGACACCGCATCCGCACGTGTTCTCGACACGTATTTGCGTCTTTGCAAGCTTTCGGAATGTTAAGGGGGTATTAAGTTTGACTGAACTATCTGACTATTTTGTCGACGCTCCCATTGTAGTGCCTTATAATCCGGTGCGTCTTATGTATGTCAAATATAGGACCAAAAACTTTTTTCAACGGGGTGCGCCCTATATCCCGGTGCGCCTTATAGTGCAGAAAATACGGTAATTGCGTAATTGTAATCCTGTGCAGTCCTTTGAGACATTTTTGTGATTAAGGGCTATATAAATAAATGTAACTTGACTTGACTGTGATCATGTCTTAAAGCCACGAGATGGCAGCAGAGTGTAAAAATGTAAAAAAAAAAGTTCTGTTCTAACGGTCAAATTTGAAATATGAGAGTTGATTAGATTTTAAATGAGATATGCTCCATTCATCCCTACAATTAGATTTATTTGGAATAAAAACTCTACATTTCAATTGATGATCATACATTTCCAATTGTACTTTTTTACAACTGTCCTGTAAAATCATTCAAAAATATCAGTTCCAACATAAAACAAGAGACCATTTTCTTGTTTTGTGTTACGTGGCGTTGAACTTAACAACTGTTTGTTTGGATATTATTTAAATGTTCTTGTTATTAGGAGGCTTACAGTTTCTGGTTGGAAAAGTGTCCGCCGACAAAATCTAATCAGAATTTTGCCAAAGTGAGTGAAGCGCGTGCTCATTTATAACATTTCCACCTTTCTCGATTCATGTGCTTGATAGCGCCGACCTTGCGTTTGATTTTGAGGGCTACACATTCATAATGCTGAACAACGTTCTTACAGCGGCCAGTGGCTCTTACATTAAGCAGAAACTGGATGCTAAGGTCAGCAGAGCTGCTTACATCTTAATTTCTTTTTTTCTTTTTTTGGTGTGATAAAACCTCTTTCCTGTTCTTTCAGGATCTAGGCAAATTTGGTCTTCTCTACTACAACGCTCTCATTATGATTTTACCCACTTTGGCATATGCACACTATACTGGTGACTTGAAAAAGGTGTGATTGGTTTTTGTTTTTAATCTTTTTTATTTCAACAATAGGATACCATGGAGATTAGAGGCTTTGGAGAAAATGTTTATGATCAAGAGACTTTCTAATGCAAACTGGAAACTCTCAAACCTTGGAGTCTTAACACTCTCCCCCCGTGAATCAATCAAATTGGTTAAGCTTTTTTTTGTTAAGTTAACTAATCAGGATAGGACAGAGCTGGCTGCCGAGAGCCGGGAAGCCGGTTGCAAAGTGACAATCTACCCAGTGGTGGAGGTCGGCTGCCGAGGCTTCATGGGCCAGTCAGCCACACGCCTTCTAAAAGATGCAGTAGTGACGGGAGGGAAATTGAAGACAACAAAAAAACACCTGACAGAGGAGGCCGAAAAGAGCAGCTTTTAGCTCTGCCTGAGGAGGAAGGACAAGAGTTGAGGAAAGAACACCTTGGAGAGACGTCTCTGTCACTACTACGCCACCAGGAGACGTTTTAGTGATTTAAATGAGATGATGACCTTTCAGATAAGCCATGGGCACTGGAGGAGGTGAGACGGGCAGCAATACCAGGCAGGAAATACCAACTACCTGTACTTTAATTACAGACATCAACCATTCTAGGTTACAGTCATAGTTGCTTATACAGTAATCCCTCGGTTATCGCGGTTAATTGGGAACAAAACCACCCGCGAAAAGTGAAAATCTGCAGAGTAGCGACGCCCCTTCACAAATGCTTAAAAATAAATAAATACATTATTTTATTATTATTATTTTTTAGACCCGCGAAGCTCTGAACCCACAAACGTGGAACAGCGAAGTAGCGAGGTCCCACTGTATACACAACTACCGGTCTTGATGGCATTTGCAGTTATGGCTCAGATGCTAAATCAGCAAAAAGTTCCTGTTTAAGTCATGTCATTTTTATTTGTTTAGCCCTTAATCACAAATAGTCTCAAAGGGTTTTGAAGACCACCGACTATTGCAAACTACAGACTATTATTACATCATCCCCTGATCTAAAACCTACATGAGGGCACTGTAGTTCTTATATTTTTGACTTAAAAAAAATATTATTCCTACCACCATTTGTAAATAAATTAACTTTAACAACTACAGAGCTGATCTAAGACAAGTAGTTGGAGAGTTTCTGGTTATAAAAACCAAGTTTCTTATCTTGACCCAGGGTGTCAAACACATTTTAGCTCAGCAACCTCATGGTGGAAAAACACTCACACGGGGACAACATTAGGCATTAATGGCCTTTCCATGCAGGACAGGTGATCTTTGAGGCTCAAAATCGATTTATGATTCAGGGGTGTAAAATTCAATCATTGATGCGATTATTAAGGTTTTTGTTCTAGTCTTTTCCTGTACTAAAATATAATCCATTCTTTTTTATTATTATTATTATTATTAATATTTTAACTTGAATTTTGGAACTTCTCTGTTAATATTTTATATCGACTAAATCGACTTAATGCGCTTTTGATTCCAAGTGCTAATATATAATTAAAAAAGTGTAGTTAAGTTGCAAATGTTGCAGTTAAGAGCGTTATGCAGGCACCACAAGTGAGTGCAATCATAACGCCTGAGACAGCCCGTCTATGAATTCTATGTTTATGAAAAAACTATGGGATGGATGTTTTATCAAATGTTCTCTGGTTGATAAATGATAGTCAGCAAATGCAGATACGGTTGGCGGTTTGCTTTGGGAGTGGCGCCTGATTTTGGCAATATCCAGTGGAGATAATCAAAACTGAAAAGGCGAGCTATGAGGTTCCGACGCTGATCACTAAGCAGTGCAAACCTTTCACAGAGGGTGAATTAATTAAAGAATGTTCAAAGAATGCCAGGCTGAATAGCCGACCCTCAGAATTTCAGCTTACAAAATCTGGCCCACTTTCTAAAATGTTTGGACACCCCTGGTGTAGGGGCTACCTGTAAATACATTTTGACGTCTTTTTTAGGGCCTGTCTATAGGACACCAAATATTCGGGTTTTCCCTCATTGATGTGCAATGGAACACAAACGGCTTAATTTTAATAACTGAAACATTTCGGGGTTTTAGAGTTTGGAGTATGGCGGATGGTCTGATCAGCTATTTGTTGTGCAGTTTGTCCTCTCCTGCATCATGGGGTAAGCTTTCTCAGAGCATCATGAATGAAGGGCACCACCAACTTCCTTGTCGTCATTCATTCCTCCCTAGATTTATCTTAATGTACTCCATCATGCTCTGCACGCAATACAACTCGGCACTCACCACCTCCATTGTGGGCTGCATTAAGGTCAGCTTGATTCTGCATCTTTGTTAGACTCTTGTATAAAATTGACTGATGCAATGTTGCAGAATATTCTGGTGACCTACGTTGGAATGGTATTGGGCGGAGACTACATTTTTTCCTGGACTAATTGTATTGGTTTGCACATTAGGTAAGAGCACTGCAGCGATATATTGAAAGTCGAAAGATTGGGAGGTTTCAAATGTTGTGAAATGTCACGTTTGTTTTCTAAATTTGGCCTGTCAGATAACCTGGGGAAAACCATACTTTCCATTTTGACAGGAAGGGCAAAATGGCGACTCGTGCAATGTATTAGACGAGTTGGTTATTGTTAAATGTTTATTTGACGAACGCTAAATTCATTTCATACAATGCCTCGAGGGAGGCAGAACACGCTTGATATAAATGTTGAACTTGTTAGATTCCTTTCCTATTCAAAAAAAATTGACCTCCAATATAAGCTACTGTAGTATTATTTAGAATTTTGTTTAGACTATTGCATTGACCATTATAACAGGAGACATACTCAGGTGAATCAACCTTAAGAACTTAATTTTTTTTTTAATCCAGTTACTCACAGAAAACACACTATTGTGTTTTCGCTTTTATACAATTTAGTTTAAATGGAAATCAAAATGAAAAAACACATTGATGATTTAGATTTGTTGCAGAAATTAACATGTTACTTTTTTGTCATCTGTGACCCAATAGCATTGCAGGGAGCCTCGTGTACTCCTATATCACCTTTGCACAAGAACAATCTAGTAAGATCAATCATTTCTTGATCAGTGGTTCATGCTTGGAGTCTACATTTACGTTTACATTCTTTTAACAGAAAAGGTGTGATTCTCAAGATCTGAAGACATCTGTCATGGTTTCATCCATATTACAAAAGTGCCCGAAACTTTATGGTCATACTACTTGTGTTTACTGTGTTGACTAGCATTGTCAAATAAACCACTTGTTTAATTTAGATATGCTTCATTTTAATTTATTTCCTCTGAAAGAGAGGCGGAAGATGCTAACCATTAAAAACGAGATGAGCTTTCAGATAAAATGGTCTTTATCTGGAGAGTGGAGCAAATCTATTTTGATTGAGTTTGTTGAAGGTTGTCACAAACTCAAACCAAACTGAAGCCTGAAACTGTGGTGTCGCCACCACAATCATTACTTTAATAGGTCAATTAAACCTAGGAACTTAACAAAATGTGAACCCAAAGTTGAATACAAGTTAAAATAGCGGCGAAAAAAAATGGAATGACTACTTTTCGAACGCAATTTCATAGAAACACGGGTGACTTTAAGTAAAGTAAAGAAGGTAAAGAATGGGAACGGATGAAAACTGATTCAAAATGTACCAGTGGACGTATGGAACTTTTCTTTACAAAGCTTAAAAATCACAAACAATCTGACTGGTACAAAAAGACAAGGTAAAGCAAATTCCAAAATACAGCCATCTTGTACATGCGGCACAATACATGACATCATTGATGTCAGCGGCTTGACACAAACAAACCTGTGGTGGTTTATTTCTCAGAGTGAAAATATCATTCTGTTCTGTTGCTGCTTTCTAAACCAGAAAAATGTACAATGAAAGTGCAACTAAAGTCAACTGGCAACATCCTCAGCCTGCCCGTGCCGGTCGGACTGTTCTCTCCTTCACTTGGCAACTTGAGCACAATGTCGTTTCCAACTCTGTTCACAAATGTTCAAATGGCTTGAAAAGCAAATACCCATTGTAGATTTTTTTTGTTAAAAAATATAAATATCTTGCATAAAAAAATATTAATGGGAATTGTCTTTCTTTTCTTTGAGTACAAATAGGTTCTTGGCAAAATGCTGTCAGTCAAGTAATTACAACCGACGGGTACAAGTTTGGCGCTACATGGATGGGTTCTAGAGGCGTCAATCTTTCTCCAGATGGAGAGTCCGAAGCGTTTTTGGTTGTCTCGTCACATGGCCAGGCAGTCCTCACTGACCCTTTCCAACCAAGAAAATCAACAAGAGATATTCCGACTCCTCAGTTCTCCTGCGTCGCGGTAGGTTCCACTTCGCTTTGGGCAAAAGGTTCCGTCTCTATCTTCAACCGCTTGGCTGGCCTGTCATGCGTGACGGCCGTGTCTCTGTGGTCTGTGGGAGCTTCTAGAGATCCGTTTTGCTCGTGTGTGGGTGAGCTGGGATGGCTGCATCCATTGGAGTGGTTGTCTGATGCGGAAAGCGCACCGTCGCCAGAGGGACCGTTGGACTGAACAGGCTCAGGTTTCGCTTGGTTTATTGGGACAATATGGGTTCCGTCTCCAACATGACTTGAAATGTGGCCTGCAATACCTGTTCCAAAAGAACACACATTTCAGATGAATTAGATTTTATCATAGCAGATACTTAAAAGCACAAGGAAGAATAAAAAATATGAAGATTCAAAATGCACCATTTTACTTCTCAATTTTTTGCCCAGCGGTTTTACGGTACTTGTAGCAATAAGATGGCAGACAATAATGTCTGCTTGTTTTAGGTGAGGATATTATGCAAAATAAATTCTAATTTATTACTTAGAAGTATTTTTAAAAATGCACATTTTTATAGCTAATTATTTGTCAAGTAAACTGGACAATTTCCCTGGACAGCCACCCTGTCGTGCATCTGTAGATTTCAGCCCTTTAATATGTGTGGTATTAATGTCTTTAGCAATTTCTTCCTGTATGCATTGAATCTTCTTAGTAAAGAAGACCATTAAGTCATGAGCAGAGTGCGTCAAACTATCTGCGATAGTCTGTTGCATTGTAAGCAATGCTACAGTGTCAAAAAGGACTTTGGGATTGTTTTTTTGAGACGCAATCACCTTCGAAAGGTAGGCCGATTTTGCAGAGGCAAGGGCCGCTTTATACTTTAACAAGCTGTCACACCAGGTTTGATGGAAAACCTCAAGCTTGGTAGCGCGCCATTTTCTTTCCAATTTCCTGCATTCTTGTTTAAGGGTTCTAGTTTCATCAGTAAACCAAGGCGTGCGTCTTTTAGGACGTGAATTAAGCTTTATGGGCGCTATTGAATCCAGGACACTAGTCAGGGTAGTATTGAACTCATTCATGAGTGAGTCAATCGAGCCATTGTATGAAGGAAAGGACGCAACTGCTCCAGGAAGGAGTTCAAAGAGCTCAGAAACTGTGCCAGTGCTTATATTGAGTCCGCTAAATCCTTCAGCTTTTTTAGCACTACATTTAGCTAGCACCTGAAATGTAACAAAATAATGATCCGAGATAACGGTAGTACACTGTAACACCATAATGTTTGAGGTTAAAACTCCTCAAGTCAGAACCAAGTCTAGCGTGTTTCCATCTTTATGGGTTGGCAAATCAACCAGTTAATTAAAACCAAATGCATCAATTAGAGACCTAAACGCAATAGTAAGTGAACTGAGTGGGGAGTTCATATGAATGTTAAAGTCCCCCATAATTATAATTTTGTCTGCATAGGTTACTAGTTCAGACAAAAGTTCAGCAAATTTGTACTTTTTATTCAATTCAATACAGTAATCCTTCGTTTGCAGCGGGTCTTGTGTTCCATAAACGTCCCGCAATAGTCAAAACCTGCCAAGTAGAAAACTCTTATTACCGTAAATTCCAGACTATAGAGCGCACCTGATTATAAGCCGCACCCACCACTATTTTTGGAGGAAAACCGCTTTTGTACTTAAACAAGCCGCACCTATATATAAGCCGCATGCGCCCACGTTAAAACTTGTAACACAATCACAAAACTAACCCAAACTCTACTCTGAGTCCCACGATTTTAACTGAGCATAAAGTACCCAGTTCAACAACCACAGCCGGCAGAATGAATGGAAAATGATACCAGTAGTTAATATATGATGCAGACCTGCAGAGTCCAGGTCCTGTTAAAAGTAATCCAAGGAAAAAGTGTATATTTCCAAAGGTGAGGGTGGGAAAAATATATATCCACTTTTGTCTGCCGTGTCCACAAACAATCACTTTTACCGGTCCTCACTTCCCATCATCCCCCGTATATGTTACGCCCCTTCTTTTCAATTGGTCAGTGCAAGACTTATCAGAATAAGTGTCCAAAATAAATACAAATAAATACATTACAAAAATATACAGTTGCAAATACATATTATACATGGTTACACATATTTACAAAGAAAGACTACACCGAGTTTTCAAAGCTTTAATAATAATATTATAACTTTCATCCCAAACCGTTTCTGTGAAGGGTAGCAAAACGCTACTAACAACACCTTCGCAATACAGTTAACGAGCCTGTAAAAAAAAACATGCTATTCATGTGGAAATCACGGTAAACCGTTCTCATCTCCCTCCCTATAGCTGTCGTCAAAGTTTTCCTCCTTTTAGTATGGGAAAGAGACTTTGTCATATAGACGTCGTCCCACGCTCCCTTATTCAAAAACACACTAGCAACATGCTCGCAAGGTAAAGTGAGTGCAGTAGCTGTTTTCTTCATCGGACTGTTCGATTGCGTTTAGCTTGTAAGCTGCGTCATGTGCCTTGAACTCGAGCGCCGCTGGCGGCTGTTAGAAAAATTACATAAATTGGCCGCATCACTGAATAAGCCGCAGGGTTGAACGTTTGGGAAAAAAGTAGCAGCTTATAGTCCGGAATTTACGGTACTCAAGAACAAACCCAATTTACATGCTTAAGTATTTGTTTTACAAATACAAGAATTGTACTTTAGAAACATTTTTTCATATAACTTCTGTACTGCCAAATTATAAGGTTAAAAATCTTGCCGTTTTGTTGAACAACTGTATAGATTAACCTCTAACCGTTCCTGTAAAATTCTCCTAAAATCCCAATCCTAGACATATGTGAAAGAAATTAAAAGATGTTGAACCCTTCAGAGATTGTAGTCTCTTTTTAAAGTTCACTCCCTGAAGTTTTGTACCAAACTGAAATGATCACAGCAAGTGCTACTAACATTGAGTAATCCGAGTTGGAACACACAAAAATAGAAGGTTTTTATTCGCGCCTGCCTGCAAAAGTGTAGCTTGGGCATATTAGCTGGAAAACAGCTGGGACAATAGCAATGAAGCCTTACCTGGTCCCAGGTCAAATTACAATCTGAAAAACTAAATGCTGTATTTTACACATTTGTCTAAGGAGGTGGTTCCAAAAGTGGCCTTTTGGTGGCGACCAGCTCACAGCCCTTAAAACATATTCGTGTATTTTACTTTTGACAATTAACTTCTCTTTCTAAATGTGAATATATGATTGTGCACACTTGCGCGCAATCGTGTTGCGTAAAAATGAATCGCTGTTGGCTTTGCACACATTTACCTTCGACTCCGATTTGAATACACGCTATAAATGTGTACATATTCGGGTTGGAAATTCATTGGCTAACCAATGTCAATCCACATTTGAATCGGTCACTATTTGCTTAAGATTTTTGAAGCTGAATTGGTCACGACGCTTTCAATACAGGCCCTCATATGTTGTCAAAGGCTAAGGACTGTAAAAAAAGCTTACAATCTGACAGGATTGGGGTCAAAGGCCTACGGAAGTATTTGAAATAATCTGACAACTTTATATTTAAAAGGGAGCAATGTAGCCAAACAGACGGATACAACAAAGCTCATCAAACATCGCAGAAATGTTTTAGGTGGATTTTATTTCGTCAGTCCGCATTATTGTGTATTTGAGTTTATCTTACAGTTGGACTTTCCGTGAATGTAACCACACCAGATTTACGGGAATCATATTATGAGCTGACTCCTACAAGACATTATAGGTGAGCGATAGCGGCTATATAGTTTTTGGGTATTTAGTATCACACTCGTAGTGATATTTCTGTGATAAGTGTATTTTTAAATGGTCCCAAGAGTTCAAGCTTTCCAATGATATGTGGCAACGTTCTGACGGCCCGTCGGCACGTTAAAGGGTTGAGGAAACTATCCACTTTACATAATATTTTGCCAACATCATGTCGACGTTATGGAAAACTGCATTTACCTTCCAGTTCTGTTTTACAGAAACTATGTATTTTTCTATTATCAAGCATTTTTGAACAGCACTAAAGAGCCACTAGGGAGCGCCAGGGAACAAACTAAGGCGCGCCAAAGACCAGCGTGCGGCTCCAAAACGAGTTTAGCAGGTGTAAAAGCCCAACTTTGCCCATTGAAAACATATTCCTTATTTTAACCAACGCAGAACAAAATGCACAATGAAAACCTGCTAAGTAACGAAACTACAATAACAGCAACACAGCAAGGGATTACTATATTTCATACATTGCCCCCAAAAAACATTTAATATGTGAGTTGCTAATTTTCGGTTCTAATAAAAGGTGGATGTATTTCAAGCCAGTTTTTCAATATGGTATGAGTTACTACAGCTAAGAACAATATTTTACTTCATCTGTATTCGCATAACACACATTGTTTCTTTTAACGTTCATACAAAACTAACAGACTTTAAGTCAATAAATATGAGCGCAACACTCATTCCTATTAGCAAAAAAATAGTGGTAGCTTAATACTTCATGTGTATTTTGTTTCCACAATTGTTTCTCAAAATCGGATTATTTGTTTAATAATTGAATCAACTGTTTAAATTATGCGGTGCACACTATTGTTTAGTGCGTGTCCTGTCAAATAATCTAAAGCAGCGATTTTGAATTATCACTGCAAACTGCAAGTGCTACTAACGTGCTACTGCAGAATATACAGTTCTGGAAATTTGTTGCGGCACATTTTTTTCCTCTAACGTGTACTTTTTTCAAACATTTAGTAACATTTCTATTTAAAAAAAAACTTGTGGCACTCTGTTGTCCAAGTAAACCATAATTGCATACATAGAAAAGTAAATAATTAGATTTTTTTTCCCCAAATGAATCCCATTCCGTAAGCCCGTGACCCAAAACATCGCTTACCATTGTGACTGCTGCTGTCTTCTTTTTCTGAGTGGCTAGCGCTGCTACTGGACGTGTTAGGCGGGGGCGATGCTGCCCTGCTGGAGGCTACACTCTCCGTCTCATCCAGTAACCTGTCCATGTAGTCTCTGTGTCAAACAGCAGCGTATCGGCACGTTAGACATCTTAGAATGGCAACACCTTTTCGTGAGAGTAGTTCATTGCCGATTCCTACTCAAAGGACGAAATGCTTGTATTTAATTCTTTAGAATTTGTTGCAAACTGACACCCCCCCCTCTCCCTGTCCCAAAAAACCCTGATTTACTAGTAACATAACCAGATCGAAATGTGTCTACTTTTTTCTCACTGTACTGTAATGCTTTTATTCTATTATTGACAAAAATGGAACAAAAAACACTCACGTGACACCTGGATGTAGGTTGTATTTTCTTTTCCCAAGTCTGGTTTGCTGTGCAAAGAAATCATAACGCTCAGACTTCTTCCACATGTAATAAAAGGCCACACATTCTCCTACAGACCTAGTTCTCACCTGAACAAACAAAAAAGGTCTCGTCATCAATGGACGCATGAGCAAGATAGCACAACACAGAAAGGGGAGGAACAAAAAATATTTAAATTGTAATATTTATGCTATGCTTAGTATATATTTATATTTAATGTGAAGATCTGATAAAACTATAAATGTTGACTTCAGCCTTTACACTCCAGCCTATATTGTTTAAAGAATTGGTAATTGAAAATAGTGCAAGAAGTTCATGTTTTGATTCATTTGTACAGTGGTAATTCTACTTACGAAATTCTGAAAATCAAATTTTGAGAGAAGAGATGCATTTAATTACATGTAGTAATCCCTCATTTTTTGCCGAGTTTGTGTTCCAAAAAAAACGACCTGAAGTAGTCAAAACTGACAAAATAGCAACCCCCCCTTTTTAAACAATTATACAGCTCTGCGCCTAGGCGGATGGTGCGATGTTGTCGGTTCTGTGGGTGTCTGAGACAACTCTGAAAGCACGCATGGACCCACCTGAAGCGCTGTCTAATTCAGTGTTTTTCGACCTTTTTTGAGCCAGGGCATGTTTTTTTACATAGGAAAAATTTTGCAGCACACCACTAACCATCCATCATCTGTACCGCTTATCCTCAGTAGGGTCGTGGGGGTGCTGGAGCCCATCCCAGCTATCTTTGGGCAGTGGACACCCTGAACTGGTTGCCAGCCAGTCGCAGGGCACACAGGGACAGACAATTCGCTCGCTCGTTCCCACCTAGGGACAATTTGGACCAATCAATTAACCTGAAATGCATGTTTTTGGAATGTGGGAGGAAACCGGAGTGCTCTTAGGAAACCCACGCAAGCACGAGGAGAACATGCAAACTCCACACAGGAGGTTCGATCTCATGACCTCAGAACTGTTCCGCTCACGCGCTAACCACTGCGCCGCCGTGCTGCCACCACTAACCAAATATGTTATAAAATGACACTGAACAGTACGTTTCATTACAATATAATTTATAATACTCCCAGTTTTTCCCACACAGACACTTGACAATGACATAATATTTGCAGAAAATGATTCATAAATGTTTTATAGAATATTACATTTTAAAAATTGACATTGAATAATTTCTCACTGCACACTAGTGTGTTGCGGCACAGTGGTTGAAAATCACTGGTCTAATGAATGCAATGTCATTTCTGTGAAGGGCTCTGAATGTCAAAGTGAGAAAATTCAATGAAGCGCAGGTAAACGGTGGGAATAAATGACCGTTGGCCAACTAGAAAGCAGAACACAATGCCAAGTGAAAATCTGAAGCAGCGAAACTGCAAAAAGTCAACTGCCAAAAAGCAAGGGATTACTGTAAAAATTGATTATCTTTTGCATAGGCGCTTAAAATTATTAAATAATAGTTGCAATTTGTATATTATACACTCATGGATACAATTTGTTTATGTTTGTGGCTGCTGCACAACATTGGGAAGCAAAAGAGTAATAACCTTGTGGCGTGACACGAAATGAAAGAAGGCAGGACAAGAGAACAATTCGCCGTCCTAGCCAATGAGATGCCAGGATCGTTCAGCTACTTTCAAAATATAGCAGCCGACAGATATGTAGCAGTAGGTGCAAAATTTTGACTTTGTTCAACTTGGTAACCTTGAATTTTTTTTACTTACATAGATGCAACATTTAAGGTATTTTGTTGCCTGGAAATGTTAGTATTTTAAAAGAATCTGTTAGGGCTCCTTAATGTGAGCAGAAAGGTGAAAAATTACCTTGTTGGCCTGTATTAAATGAAAATCTTTCCCATAGGATTTTAATCCTTGTTCAAAATTTCGACATTCCTCTTCTGTCCAGACAGAAAGCTCCTCTGAAAAGACAACAGTACCAACTCTTCAAAATTTAGCCAAATTTTTAAACTCGCTTAAAGGGGAGGGTTTACCTCTGGCTGCTTTGACATTAAATCGAAGTCTCCTTAAAGCTTCCTCTGTGTCAAAGTCACATTTCACTAGTTCGTATAATGCCTGGGGGAGAAACGATTTTTAGTTACTGAATCACAGTGATGTTTGTCCGGCTGCCTTTGTCGCAGATCTCTCACCTGCTCATTGTCCTTGATATGGGATCCTTCTGGTATGGCGTCGACACCCTTCTCTTCTCCCGTACGTCTAGATGCCTCGACCAAGAACGCCACCACTTTGTTTTCAGGTAGACATTTGGGGTTCCACAACAGTTGGTCGTCATTTTCATAAACTACATCAGGAAGAAGGGATTCAGTTTTGCCGCAGTCCAATCACGTGGACTCATTCCTGGTTGTCATTTTTACCTTTTTCATTGTCTTTATATCTACATAAGCCAACGGGGGTTTCCGCCTGATACATAGACCCCACCATGATCTCCTGTTGGATTTGAAGAGAATTGTGGATAAGTGGTGAACAAGATAGCCCTCAATGACTCCGAATTTGATTAACTTTAAATATCGATAGCACATCGAATGTTTCAAAATACCTTTTTCCAATCTTCCGATGGAACATAATCCTCATCTTCATCTGACTCCTCTTCTGCATCGTTGTGACCTGGCACAGGTTATATTTGATTACATACACCGATAAATAAAAGCAAGCAGTTCATCTGAAGAGCAGGCGATAAGCAGGTACATACTTTCAAAGTACTTGTGTTTTTGCGGGCGTATAAGTTCTGATGTGCCGAGGCCCCGAACCGAGCGCGTGCGTCCCTCTGTCGTCTCTGCGGCCTCGTCGTCTAGTACTGTCGAGTGCTTTTCAACGTTATTCTTGGAAAAAAATTGCAATCCGTTAATTTTAACGTCATTGTCAAATAGGGGTCAAACCAACAACCTCCAGGTTGGGAGACAGCCAATCTTTCACTGAGCTTTGATGGATTATTTTTAACCACATGTAATTACTGATAAAACACCTTTCTTTAAATAGCAACCGCAAAGAATGGTTACCGTATTTTCACGACCATGAAGCGCACATAGAAGGCTAAGCTATTCTTCAAATTGTGTGACACGTCCTATCGTGGTCACAGGTTCGGGCCCTTGCTGAGTCATACCTAAGACTTAAGTTTTTGAGTGAAATCTGGTGTTTTTTGTGAGATCGTTCACATTTTCAACTAAATGCGACTTCTATGCGTCTCCATGTCCAACGCCACCATGTCCTGCTTGCACAGAAGAGGATAAGTGACATCACAACGCATTCACAAAGTATTCTGGATCCTAATGCCGTAGGATATCTAGCAATTTGATTTATTGATTTACCGGAGCCTGGAGAGAATTGTCCCACAAATTATTAAGTAAATCCAAAACCTCACTTTCCCTTCATTGAATGCTCTCCCGTGTTTTCATATGCAACAGCGAGTTGATTTCTACGCCGCGCGAAAGAAAAGCTGCAAGAGAATTGAAACTTAATAAATCGGAAGTTCACAAGCGGAGGAAGCTTAAAAACGACCCCGACAAATTTTTATCTGTGTTTTACTTCGTAATCAATACTTAAATACACCAAACTTAGTTTTGCTACCGCTGTGTTTTTAAATACGCACACTTGTATGCTTGTCTGTGTTGTGCCGAAAAATGACAACCCCCTTGCACAAAACGTTCCCCCTCGCGCAAATCTTCGTACCTAATTTTGGGGGGAAAGCACAGCGCATTTGCACCTTGCATGCAAAAGGGCAAACATTTCATTCAAGCGGAAGACACCCGCGCCCTATCGTGTTGGTGTGCACTCTGTAGTGTTTGCTACAGAAATAGAACAAGTTACGGCGTCTGTGCCCTTTCACACGGTTGCACTATGGTCATGGAAATACGGTAACCCTGTATTTAAAGCTACTCCAAAAGCATTAACATACCTCATTTCTTTTTAGCTCGCCCGTGCCCCTGCTGCTTTCATCATTGTCGAGGTCATCATCCTCTTCCTCATCTTCATCCTCTTCTTCATCCTCTTCTTCCTCATCTGGGGGCGAAGCGCCCCCATAACCATAAAGGCTCAGGAGCTCGTGAATGGGCATGTCTCCTTCCTAACAAGAAAGGGAGATGGGAAGCTTTAGTATATACCAGAAGGGAGTGTTCCAATCAGGGTATGAATATTAGAAAACAAAGAAAACATTACTGAAAAATCAAACTGTGCTTTATCTAGCTTTGGGACATGATTATGCCAGAAAAAGTATCAGAGATGAGCTACAACACGTGTGCTTCCTAATTCCGATTTATCACCAACATGAAGCAATGAGGTGGGATGCTTGCATCGTAAAAAGCTATTTTGAGGTTCACCAGAACGTTTATAATATGGCGCTAGAGGTAAGATCAGGACTAAAAAAAATCCAGCCCGACCTGACCTGACCCAACTAACTTGATTGACACGACCGCGCCCGACGGAAATCCAAAATTTAATATTTTTGTTGGGCTGCCACCGGACCAATTAACTAGATTTTGCAGGACCGAGCAGAAAACAACCTAAAAAATTCATTCAGACTCGGGGATGTATAAGTTTCGATACGCTTCCTTATAAAAAATAAATGGCCTTTAAATTTCTAGTATCCCTTCATCCCTTTGCATATTTGGGCAGAAAAAAAACTATGATGTCTTAAGGTTAAAATAATGTACCGACACATTTTTATGAGCATTTTGACAATGAAACAACGCTGGGAGAGGCCAGACGTCGAGAGCGAAAGAGAGATGTGGATGCGCACTTGCCTAAATACTCATATAAATACTGCAGCCAACTAAGATTTAGATTTGTGCAGCTCAAATAAATGAGAAAAGATATATGAAATTGTTATTTCTATTGTCTGAAAATTTGAAAACCCAAGGAAATGATCGAAGAGCAAAAGCACTGACTAGATATTAAATATTAAATAACATTCTAACTTACCGGTGCGTGAATGGCTTTACAGAATACCCGTTTAAAAAATTATATATATTTTTTTTACTTCTCACCGCTTCATTTCGGCAGTTACAAAATAGATGCACTCTAAATTGTGGAGAAGGAGAATATAAATTAAATAAATTTGTTTTTTCCCATTGGTAATATGAGGGGAATTTTTTAAGGTCACCCGTTATGTTGACGGGTTCACTTCAGGTTGAAATTAAATAGTGCCATTACCCACAGCAGCTATACGTCCTTAAGAGGGAGGGACAGAGAGACAATGAAGAACAGCAGCAAAGTGGTGAATTAGAAAAGACAGCTGCCAGCAACTCAGCAAGAGAAAAAATAAATAAAAATAAGACAGCTAGAAAGAATCAGTTGACAATTTTGAAATTGCTCAATCTCAATGTATAAAGAGTATGATTTTTTTATGACTAATGATTATGAAGTTGAACCAAGTGTTATTTACTAACAAAGTGGGTCATTTTAGTCTAGGTAGCTACAAATAAGTATTGGGCAAAAGATTCCTATTATAAATTTTACAAAATTAAAATTACAATCTCAATTTAACTATGATTCTTTTTAATTCATGTTTTTCAACTGATTTACTAATTTCCGACAATTTTCCAAGTTGAACAAAAAGACAACAGCAACGGAATATGAAGCCATCAAAGCCCTCCCATCAGGTTATTTGATCTGTGCAAAAACTTGAAAAAAAATTATCAAATGTCTATGGAGTTTAACAATAATACACAAATTGAATGAAAGCATACATTGCCTTAAACCTACCAAGGGGCTCCTTTTATATGCTTACCCTCTCTTTGCAGGTTTCAAATGTCACAACAGCTATTGGTAATAATTGTACTAATAGTAATAATAATAATTAAGAAGAATATAAGTACATTGTAATTATAGGCACCTGCATTTTCATAATAACCTGTTTTTACTACATCTGATTCCACACTGTCTATTTGAAGACAAGACTGACAAGTTACCCAACTCCCATGAAATTTGCAACGAGCCAGATAGCGATCCATAGGCTACTACAAATAATAGATTCACAGATGTCGTTCGCTAAATAGAACTTTGCGTGCCGTGCCTATCAACCAGTAATTAAAAACGATTATATTTAGAAACTTAGTCCCTCTATTTAAACTTCGCAAGTGGTTGAAAAAGGCTTTGGTATCCACTCAGTTCAATTAAATGTTGTAGAAATTATGAAATCAGTGTAAAAACGCTGTGCATGTTCATTTACTGTATGTAAACACACTGGCCATAGGGCGTTGAGCTTTAGAATGAAAGTAAATACACTATGGAACCCAAATAAAAGGAAAAAAAGAGAATGACCAAATCACTAATTGAAACACAACAAAATAGAGCGAGCCACTAAAATAATACATGTTGGATTTGTGTTAAAACACATGTTAAGTCATCAATCTTGTCTGAACATTCTCAGTATGTTCCAAGTTAATAAATAAAATCGAGATTTTATTTTCGAGCCATTTTGCCCAGCTCTATTTGCTTGCAAAATTTGGCTAAACTGAAATGCTTCGATAAAGTCTTCCAATCATCAAAAAGAGCTTACTCGTGCGAGATCGTCAATTTCATTAGCGTTGGTTTCATCAGCAGTCTCCAACATTTCTTCTTCTTCCAACGTGCGTTCATCATCAAAGTCATGAACAAGCATGTCCGCTGACGGGTCGAAGTCATGGTCAGTGGAACCCGCTGAGCCCCCTACACAGCCGACAAAAAACATATTTCTTAGCAAACGAGACAATTCATCTGACAATAGACAACAGGTTTTGCTCTTACAAGAAAAATTATGGGATGTTCCAGGTAAATGTGAAGTTAAGTTTAAGTTCCTCAACTACTGTTCCACTGCACATTAGCGTGTCATGGGGCCTTTGCCGGGCGTGCCGCAGGAAATGGAAATATCATGTAATTGGTGACAACAAATCGATAATTATTTGGCCAGAACATGATCAAGTACTGTGCTGTTTTTCAGTGATAATTTCAGTAACAATCATTTTTTTCTATATCGGTATATGTTCTGTCAGGTAATAAATAGCATGAAATACTGTTAGTGCTGCATGTTTAATGTTTGAGCATCTACACATTTAAACAAATCTAAAATGCCCAAACTGAAATGGTTATTGTTAGCTATTATTTCTTTTTCTCTTAAGGTTGATAACCAAGTGGAGGCCTTACAAAAAATTGTCATCTCGTGTTGAAATGGGATATTGCAACACAAATGTTTTGTTATAAAGTTTATTGAAATGCGAGTCAGACTAGTCAGTAATACCCCTCACCAGTTGAACCGCTCTGATATAGACAAACCAAAAACAAAACTAGTACCACTTTATTAACAAATAAGAAATATCTGTAGACCTTATATGTCAAATTTTGGAATGTAGGACTGAGCCATACATGCAAACGAAGCCTAGACGGTAAAACGATAATAATAGTCATATAAGTTTTGCAAACAAAAATGTTTTCTGAAATTCAATAAACTGTAAATACACCACCAACATTCAGGAGACAAAGAAAAGTGACGAGGACCAGCCAATTATTTACCAGGAATAGCGGTAGCGTGACTCAGAGTAAAAGTGAAAGGACAACAACACAGTCAAAATGAGAAATAAGGAGACAAAGGATACTACCCAGCATACCCACTCAAAGCATGCTTTAAGAGGAGAGGCCCCACATCTTCAGTTGTTTGGAGGTATTTTGGCTACTTAGTCTGATTTTTTTTTTAAAACAGAGCAACGACGTGCACTGCAAACTTGGCCAACATGTGTATACCAAGACGGGCAACACAAAAACGAATTTAACCAACCAGAGTTTTGAGCCTAAGCAGCAACAAATGGCTGGCTAGCAAGGCGCCCCCTGTGTATCCTTGCAACCAGCTCCCCCCCCCTTCTCAGAAGGTTGTCAGTACAGGTAGAAACATCGTGACCTAACACAAAGCAGCATTACAACCTTTAGCTTTTCTTTTCCGTTTAATTGTAACATTTCTTTATTTTATTTATTCGTTTTGTTTACATTGTAAGAAAATTTAAGACTTAATGCACAAATGGTTTTAACATGTTGGTAAGTGTAAATAAAAATTAGTTTGTGTATCCGTGGATATTTAATATTTTCAGATTGCAGGTGTACCTCAGATTATGTCAACTGTTTTACGTTTTATGTAAACAAAATCAAAAGATAACAAAATGAGGTAATGTTGCTCATATTTGTGAAATGCCGTGTGGTATGTTGTCAGCACCTGTCTTTGTTCTGACGTTACAGATTGGTTAAAACAGCAAAACTCTTTTCAACTTTCACTCAGGAAAAAAAAATGACGGTTAAAAAAGAAATAAAAAGATGTGATAACTCAACTAATAAGAAATGTTTTATCGCGATAACATTTTTTTTCATATCGCTCAGGCTAAATGGAAATCCTACAGGACTGTCTCAGAAAATGAGTTTTATTATTTTGTAATGCAGTTAAAAAAGAACCCAAAAAAATATCATACATTCTTGGTTTGTTACAAATCAACTGAAATGTTGCAAGCTTTTTATTTTAATATTGCTGATTGTGTCAACAAAAACTCAAAATTTCCAACCTCAGAATTTTCAAACGTATTGAAAAAGTGTAAGGGCGGCACCGCGGCTGACAAGTTAGCGCGTCTGCGGCACAGATAAAATGAAATGAGATCTGAGGTCATGTGATCCAGCTACCAGCCTTCCTGAGTGGAGTTTGCATTTGCATGTTTACCTGCGTGGGTTTCCTCCCAAATTCTAAAAAAACATGCATGTCCGGCTAATTGGCTGGTCCAAGTTGTCCCTAGGTGTAAATGAGCGAGTGAGTTGTCTCTGTGTGCCCTGCGGCTAGCTGGCAATCCGTTCAGGGTGTTTCCTGCCCACTGCCCGAAAATAGCTAGCATGGGCTTCAGCACCCCCGCAACCCTACTGAAGATAAGCGGTGCAAATAATGGATGGCAATGTTTCGTTGATTTGTAATAAATTCAGAATTTAAGACCTTTTTTAAAATTGCATTACAGAAAATACATTTTACATGTGTGTATATTTGGCTTTTTCACGTTCAAATTTTCTGAGCCAGTCCTGTAAATTAAGTCAATAGGCCAAGGTGAGGATTTGGATATTTTACAAATGCAGTGTTTAAATTGTTAAAACTATTTCTGAATGGTCAACCACTAAAATTAATACATTCAGGAACAACAAAACCTAAACCAGTGTTTCTCATCCTTTTCGGAGCCAAGTCAAGTCCTGTTTATTTGTATAGCCCTTAATCACAAGGAGACTCAAAGGGCTGCACAGACCATAGATTATTGCAAACTACAAACTGTTATTCCAATATTAAAATTATTTAATATTATTATAAAATCAAATGTTCTAATTAATCAGGTGTATTGATTTTAGAAAAATGAGAAAACTACATGGAAAATGACTCAAAGTCAAAAATGTAGTTACATTTAGGATAAGAAAATGGATCGGTCAATGGACGGTGAGTAATCCATAACAAAGTCTCGGATTCAAAAAGGTTGGTGGCCAGTGTCATTTTGCCTTTTTTTTTTTAATTTATTGCTTGTATCGTTTACTCTTGTTTTAACATTCATCCATTATCTCCACCACTTATCCTCAGTAGGTTCTCAGGGGTGCTGGAGCCCATCCCAGCCATCATCGGGCAGTGGGCAGGGGACACCCTGGACTGGTTGTCAGCCAATCGCAGGAGACACAGAGACAAACAATTCGCTAATTATTGTTGAAAAAAAAAATTTCGGCAATAAATTTAATGTTCTTTTTTTGTCAGCATGTTGCATAAATTTAAAGTATACATTTTATTATTATTTGTGGTCATCGTGGATATGGATGTATTGCAAATTATGATTTTTGGTTAACAATTTTGATGTAATTTGTGATTTTACTATATATATTTAACCTATGTTTCAAGTTTTACTATATGTATAATAATAATAATAATTTCCTTTGTATTGTCATTCTTTGTAACAATGTACACAGAACGAAATGTCGATACACCTGACCCGTTGTAGCGAGCCGATGCAGCCGCAGCCAACAGAGGGCGCCGCCATTTTTACCAAAGTCTTAGGTATGACTCGGCCGAGGCGCGAACCAGCGACCTCCCAGTCTCAAAGCGGGCGCCCTACCATCTAGGCTACTGAGCTGGTATGTATGTAATAATAATAAACAAAAACATTTGCAAGGGAAGATTTTTTTTTTTACTAAATTCTAAATATTTTCAGTCTTTTTTTATTGGCAAACAGCTTAATCACCTCGAATAGGTTATTAGATATATTTCTCTTTACTACCCCATGGGTAGATAATTACAGGGTTCAGATTTAAGCACTTTTTAAGGACCGTTAAAATAAGAAATCATGGTTAGTATTTTGCAGATCAAAAAGATATATCTGCGATTTACAAATGAGATTTTTAATCTTCCATGTGCATTTATCAAGGCATGGTTTTTAGGTCTTGAGTAAATTGCGAATATATTTGTGGAACCGAACAATTGTGCGTAAATATTTTTGAGACAAATCTCTCCCCATATACTAGGTGTTGGCGGTAATACATTTTCAGTTGCATAAAGATATTCCAATTTACCCATACAAAATGCTACCTTGGCTTATAATAAATGTCCAAAATTTATATGTAATTCTTGCACCAAAACCAGTTTCATACTGCCCTGTTTGGATGTAGCATGCACCTATCCTCTTGGACAAGACCCATAGGGGATGATGACACGTTTTATACAATGCCATACAAACTAATGTCAACTGCCGTTTATCACAGGGGAAGCAATACAACGGCAAAGCCGAGCCACCAGAGAGCAGTGTCATTTTTATACAGACTTGCTGTGGCACATGGCAACATTTATTCACAAACACTTCACCCAGAATTTAAGCTTCAAAAATAAGGATTTTAGGTACTTGTGCAACCGTATTTAGTACATAAAAAGAAAAAAAAAATTTCTACTGACTCGTACCGATGTAAATAAATATTAGTTACTCAGCTGGAAGAAGGCAACGATACTGGCAATAACATGTTTTTTTGCAAAGATTAATGAACAATTTCCTGCGCCACAATAAACAAGGTCTCACGGCATAGTGGCGTGCCCCCGGCACAATGGTTGAAAAGCAGTGACCTAAACCATCCCTCATGTTAAATACAGATGAGGTAACGCGACAATTAGCTTTACATACCTTGACTCGAATTCCCAAGAGAGGACTGCAAGAAAACAAAGCACACGTCTTGAGTAAGCATCAAGAGAAATAAGAAAAACATTCCAAAAGCGATTAATAAGCCTTCGTTTTTCGAACAACAGAGTCCATCCAAAAAGCGCGCCTGCCACTGTAGACCTCCTAGGCTTCCTGCAGGGCATTGATGTAGGACTTTATGAAATGGTCTTGAAGCAGAACCCAATTGCACTTCATCGGTAAACGGTCCAAGTGCTTTTACTCAACTAAACTCCAGTCGAAGTGAAAGTTGCACGCTAAATCTTATTTAAATAGCAAGCTAACGTTTTCACGTGAAGCTTGGTAACAAAATCACGCGAAATAAGGCAGATAAAATCGTAGCTAATTTGCACATTCAAATAACATCCCACTTGGCTTAGAAATATATATTTTAAAAATATAGCAGAAATAAATTATTTCTGAACAAAACAGTCAAGTTGCTAACGCCGCAGCTAAAGCTAGCCTAAGCCGAAGTTTACTAGACGGGCTAATATAAGAACAAATTATACCTAACATAAAAGCAAACAAGGCGCTAGCGATCTTATTTTTTGGGGGGCTTTATAAAAAATACGACGCGTCGATGCGGCTATAGGCTTTAACATAGTCATCAAATATTTCGATATTTTTCCCGATTATTTACTTCACTTTCTTACCTCCGCCATGTTTGCAATCCTGCAGGGTCACGCGAATACCCGGATGAGGAACCCCGCCCACCTGAACTCCACAACGAAGGACGCGATTACGTTGATGGTGGACGACTCATTCAGGGACTTCGGGCTCTGTTCATTATCGTCATTTTCTTGTCATAAGAGAAACAAAGACCTTCATTTGCTGTAATGGTCACACTTTACTCAAATCTTATTTCGTATTCGGAACCGTTTAGAACCTAGGTGGTACTCGCAACAAATGTGGTTCATAACACAACGTAAAATGGTATATGGCCTGGTTATTCGGGAGGTTGTGGAAGGTAGAAGCAAGAAGGGAGAGGGCCCATCTGAGCATCCCGGGTAGAGGACTTGAGGATGCTGCTTGGGAGGGTGGGATGGAATCCCACTTGAGAAGACAGAGCTGTGCCCCTGCACAATAGCATTGCCCTTTACACATTGGTTAACGGCTGTTAAAAGTGTCGATAAAAATTGTTCAAACCTCATATTGTTAGAATATGATATAATGAAATTGTGAATGTATTTAATTGCTGTTAAAAGTGTCGATAAAAACTCATATTGTTGGGATATGATATAATGAAATTGTGTGTTTGATTGCTGTTAAAAATGTCGGAAAAAAATTGTTAAAACGTCATATTGTCAGATATAACGAAATTGTGAATATGCTTAATTGCTGTTAAAATTGTCGAGAAAAAATGTTCAAACCTCACATTCTTTATTTGCTGTTAATGTCAATAAAATTGTTCAAACCAAAAAATATATGTATATATCTCATTCTCATCTCATTAGCCGTACCGCTGGGGGGGGCTGGAGCCCATCCCAGCCATCTCCGGGCAGTGGGCAGGGGACACCCTCAACTGATTGCCAGCCAATTGCAAGGCACACAGGGACATACAACTCATTCGCTCATTCACACCTAGGGACAATTTGGACGGGCCAATTCACCTGAAATGCATGTTTTTGGAACGTGGGAGGAAACCGGAGTGCCCGGAGGAAACCCACGCAAGCACGGGGAGAACATACAAACTCCGCACAGGAATATATGTATATATATATATATATATATATATATATATATATATATATATATATATATTAAATTCTCATATGAGGCCAGATAAATCCAAACCATTTCATAGATTGGTCATGACGAGTATTGTAATATTAAAATGTGTTACTGCATTTATAGTAATGATTTCAAAAGTTTCACAAGAATCTCTCCTCAATTTATTTTGTTGTTATTAATGTACTTCAACGTTATTTATATATTTGAGTGTGATTATTAACTACTCACATTGAAGCCACCCTCCTAAAACTGCTTAAGATAGCCCCTTAATAAAAGTAAACACGGAAGAGGTAAAGCCTTCATATCTTTCAGCTTATAATAATAATAATAATAATAATTTCCTTGTATTGTCATTCTGTGTAACAATGTACACAGAACGAAATGTCGATTGCACCTGACCCGTTGTAGCGAGCCGATGCAGCCGCAGCCAACAGAGGGCGCCGCCGACCACTTTTTAAGTCTTAGGAATGACTCGGCCGGGGCGCGAACCACCGACCTCCCAGTCTCAAAGCGGGCGCCTTACCATCTAGGCTACTGAGCTGGATGCAACCAAGACATTCCATATCCATTTTGTCTTTTTTTGTCTTCAAACCACTAGACGAAAAGTTCCTTCTCCATTTCTGATTAAGTCAAATCATGTCATGTTTATTCATATAGCCCCTAACCACAAGGAGTCCCAAATGGCTGCACAGATCACATACTATTGTAAACTACAGCCTATTATTACACCATCTGATCTAAAACCTACATGAGGGCAAGGAAAAACTCAAAAACCAGAGGAAAATGAAGCAACCTTGAGACCGCACATGACGTAATCCCCCTTCCAGGATGACCAAACTGCAATGGCTGTTGCTTTAACAAACAATCAAAATAAAATATGAAATAATTAAAGTATAAAACAAAATAAAAAATAAAATAAAAAGGATGACCGGGTTGCAATGGGTGTAGCATTAACAAACAATACACAGATATTGTCAACATAAAATTTAGGTCATTTGTAAGCTTCAGAAAATATGTGTGTTTTAAGCCTAGATTTGGACAGTTCCACTGAGGTTGCAAATCGAATCTCAGGGGGCATAGCATTCCACAACATCTGGGCCTGAATGGAGAATGCTCTCGAACCTGTGGATCTCTGCTTTTGGGATCATTAGTAGACCAGCATTTTTAGAGCGAAGGCTCTGGTCAGGAACATAGAGGGACATTAATTATGCTGCAAAAAGAGATTAATTTTCTTCCAGCCCTAGCAGAACAACATTATTAAAAGCACATTTTTTTCAGCAATACTTGCAGAGGAGTCAAAGGGAAAACTTCATATTCCTCTTAAAATGCAAATAAGACAAGCAGAAATTTATGTAAAAAAAAAAAAGATAATCTTTAAAAAATGTTTGGACTTTTCAATAAGAAAAACTACATTTGAATGATGTTGTAGTCGATACATCATTTTTAAAAAACTGCATTTCACCCCATTTTACTTAACTGAGATATTGATTTGAATAACATTCATTGTTTAGCCCCAGTTGAGATGATTATTGTGATTGTGATTATTGCCCATATGCATGACAAAACTGTTTGTATTGCTTTCTATAATATTAATAAACCAACACTGTAAACTTTAGCAGTTGTACTGTTGGCATCTAGAGTCCAATATGTTTTCACTAGGCCTGGCGCATTGCAAAAATAATTTTACAACTAAAAAGGACCAAACTAATCCATGTTTTACCGTAAATCCTGTGTTTGTATATAGTTAATTGATTTTGTTGTTCTTTGCTCTAAAGACTGGGTCACTGTAATTGTATTCAGTTGTATTTTGTAGTTACATATAATCACGCCTACCCTTCTCTTTATTGGTGTATCAGCGTTGTGTCGCTGGCGGATCAAACGAGGAAGCGCGAAAGAAATTAAGACATTAAAAGGTGTCATCTGTTTTCAAAAGCAAGTAATGCACTATGTTGTAACGACATTTGAGTTACTAAATTTCATTTATAATGCGTTACATTACTTGTTTTGATCTAGTGAGTTCTTAGTTTTTCTAGCTCACTCCTAACGTTAGCTGACGCTTGCTAATTACCTCACACCAAATAATCTGCAGTAAAATGGTAAAGTATGCTCTGTGAGAGGGATCATAAAATGTAGCGTTCTATTACTTGACTGCCAGAGGCATCAAGATTTAGGGATGCTCATCGAAAACCAGGAACTCTTTAAGAGCATCACCACTAAGGCAAATCCTTTCACAAAAATATTGAAGTTAATAAAAATTTTGGCATTTAAATCTAGGCTTAAAACACACTTCTATTTTATAGCATATGAATAACCTATATTTTATGTTGACAATAGCTGTGTATTATTCCGTATTGCAACATCCATTGCAGCCTGGTCATCCTGGAAGGGGGATTACCTAATGTGATGTCCCTTCTCAAGGTTTCTTCATTTTCTTCATGTTGAGGTTTTTGAGTTTTTCCTTGCCCTCATGTAGGTTTTAGATCAGGGGATGGTGTAATAATAGTCTGTGGTTTGCAATAATCTGTGGTCTGTTCAGCCCTTCGAGGCTCTTTGTGATTAAGGGCTATACAAATAAACATGACTTGACTTGACTTGGCAGTTCTATTTTTCATTGCATGTAAAAGTAGAAATAATTTTTAGTACGTGAATGAGCTTTTTGACTTTTATGGAGAGTTGTAGCCTTTTTTAGCCTTTTAAAAATAACTATATTCTAATTTTTTCAATGTTTAAAGATGATTTTGCAAATTTATAGTAGTGTACAAAAAACACACTGGAAAGGGATGTGTACTGCCAGGCTTTTTTACTAGAGATACACCACAGGAAGGGATGCCCCGATGACCCAGGTAGTTGAGGGATCCGTGAACTGATTTGTATGTATATAGTTATAAATATTTTTTATGTTGCATTTATCTTTAATGTACTGAAACTTAAAAGAATTCAGATCAATTATTTAATCAATCCCCTTTGAGAAAATGTAGTCTGATTGCAATATTTTCAAACGCAATATATTGAAACGCAACATCCGGGTCTGAGAAAAATGTTTGGTAACAGTACTCTAGTGGCTCAGTGGTTAGAGCACTGGTCAAAGGGTTTGATTCTCACCAGGGGCTTAATGAAAATTGTCTTTAAAAGAGACTAACAGTCTTCAGTTAATATAAGCTGAGCTACTGTATTTTATGAGTCACCAGATCAGCATTTGGACCTGATGCATGCTATACAACCTAAAGCCTTTTACATTAACCAACAGGTTAAGATGGGAAGCTTTTCTATTTTGGACTTTTTCATGATCACATTAATTTTTTTTGTTGACTGTTAATGTTGATTATGTTTTGTCTATCAGTGCTTACTCAACATCCATTTAACCTGGAAAGGAATTACCTCATGTGTGGTCCTCTACCTATGATTTTTATTTTTCTTCATGCCTTTTTAAGTGCCCCGAAGTATGTTTAAAATCAGGTAGCTACCATAACTGTGGGACTGATATTTTACACTCTTAATATATAAGGGCTACACGAAGAAATTTTACCGGACTTGGCTCAAGACCAATATAGAACATATGTTTGGACTGATCAGTGGTTCACAGTGTAAATTTTGCCATTTAATATGGAGCAGCTTTTGGCTGCATATTGTGAAATGTTTTGGAATAAAATATTGTTTGGTGCACTGTTTATTACTGTACAAAGTTATCCAATCCTCCAGTCCTTTTAGGTCTGAATTTAGCCAAACTGCTTGACTGAATGTAATACACAAATATGTTTTGCAATAAAATATTTCATTCTTTTTTTCATGAAATACTCTTGATCTTACACACCAAACATATTCCATCTTTTCTCCATTTACCATCTATAATACATATTAACTAAAGGCAGTTAAGTCATAAGATCCGCATATTGCAGTACATTCACACTGGCGATTCATGATTCAATCAGTCTTTGCTGCAACAGTCATTTGTCACTATCCTGAAGCTCTCCTCGTTGGTACTTTATAATGATATACTCTCTTTTGCTAAATCTGTGCTGGCATGACTTGTGACCCTTTCCTGTCATCTTACGTAAAGAGCTTGTTAAGGACAGCTCACAAGACGAGCCTGTGGGCTGTTACTGCAGTTGAAGTAAGCTCTTCAACAGCTACTTCACCAAGCAACAGTTTCAAATCAGATGGTACATTATTTACTGTACAGCTTAATTAAAAGCACAAACCAAGCTCTCCAACGAGAAAGTCTCACCAAAGACATGCAAAAGATGAAAGCACAATAAGTGCTCCTGTAGTTTTACTAGGGGATGTAACCAGACCCCCGTTTGCATAATTGCTGATGTCAACTTTACTCTTGTGATTAGATATCACTAATGTGAAGTGGGCACTCGAGACCATCTTCCCACAATGTTTGAATTTACCTTGATGGACAGTAGCTGTACTGCAACAAAAAGGTGTGTTTTTCCACGATGCAGTTAACAATGTCGCATTTAATTTGTTTACTTACACATAAATAAAGCCAGATTTAGAAATCAATTTCAAATCCCTATTTAAACTTTTCCAATTCTAGTCAACTTTCTGTCACCGAATTAATTTGAAGACAATCAACCCCTTCAATGTATATTTGTAAGATTGGCTGTCCTTTCCTTTCTAAACACAGAATACAAACGCAAGAGACTGAAGCCCGAGCTTTCCTCTGTGTTTGCAGCGGTCTTTATGATTTCGAGGAGCACAATACGTTGTCTTGATGCAAATTTGGTGTGATGAGGGCACTATGTTGCCATGCAGCTTTGGTGCTCGAGGTTTTTTTTTCAGCTAGGAATCCCTGGAGCAATATGTTTTCAGCCAAATACCCCTAACCATGGCACAATCCTTTTTAGGTTGATAATAGTAATAATAATAATAGTAATAATAATAATAATGAAGTATGACTAATACTGTACTAGTAATAATACTATTACTAGGCCACTACTATCTGTGTGATGAGGTTCACGTGCAGTCATATTTACAAATAAATTAACCTACATTTTATTCATCTTTCAAAAATAGAAATAATGCAAAACATTAACTGTAACAAAGATAAAAACATTATATTGTCTTACCATAATTTGAAAATCCTCTTGAAAAAAAGCATCAATGGTTAGGTAAACCCTCCTTATAAAAAAAAATAGTCCATGCAAAGAGAAAAAAAACTACTAGATGGCTTGACTTGTGGCTAAAACCATCACAATTCCTATTTTCAGGGGTTCAGGTATGCACCAAATAAGAATCCCTAGTCTCACTATTGCCCTCTTCCATGAGGCAAGAGCATTGCTTGCCTCATTGAGCATCTGATGACACTAAGCACAGAAATACATTTTATTCTAAATTCATAAATAACATTCATATTATAATGTAAAAATTGATTGATTTTAAAAAAGAACATTCAAAAATTGTGAAGTTAAATGAATAATCAATGAATAAATGTAACCATTTAATGTATATTTAATTTTATATTGCCATGACAGGTGAGGCACAGCTTCACATTCCTCCCCTGACCGCGCATCACTGACTTCTACTACTACTAGTACTACTACGGCTACTAGTCCTACTGATTAAAAAAAAAAAATAATAATGATAAATAATAATAACACAGCTAATAATAATAATACTGCTAATAAGAATAACAAAATTATACTTATATGATACTTAATATTATTTAGGAAATTTGTTTGATTAGTTTTATCAAGCCCTATCAAAAATAGAATGAGAAAATTAAGTTGAAATTCAGGTAAAATAAGTCAAATAAACTGCTTTTCAAGTAAAATGTTATTGTAAGATTGGGTGATATCTTTTAAAAATCTATTTGTTTCTTGTTCCATGAATAATTAACATGTTTTTGACAAATACAAAAACAATGCTTAACTTGGAAGCTTTTTGATGTATTACAATTTTTTTATATAAAGCACAATATACATCTATACTTTTGATTTTATTTGTAAATTGAGCAAATGTTTCTGCCAACAGAACGTTTTAAAAATATATATAGTATTATGAAACAATGCGCAAAATTCAGTTTAAGGTACTAGTTCGAAAAGTGGTCCTTTAAAACCTCCTTGAGTAATTTGCTTGCATTTGGCTGATGTGTCTGTCAGTTTGAAGCTGAAGGCACCAGGGGACATCGGTCATGTGACCACGACTGCAGCCATTGGTTTAATCCACCTGTGACATCAGCAAAGCAGCCATCCCCTCCCACCTCCATCCCAGTCTTTCTCTACGTACCGCCGTGTGTTCCTTTTCCCCTTTCCTGAGCATCTCTCATCTAATAGATTGCGCACGATGCTGCGGCCATGGCGGCCAGGGCTTAAGCAGCACAGATAGCACACCTCGTTCTAGGATTTGCGAGTTACCTCCCACGACCCCCCTGCTTTTTTCTGACTCTCCCCCTGCTGTCCTCTACCGCTGCTGTCGTCACCCAACCTCCTCCCATCCCTCTATATGAGAGTTTGGCCTCTGGTTGGGGGGAGGAGGGAGTCAACCTCTGTGCTTTGCCGGGGAACTGTGCACGATTAGCCATGCCCTACCCTGGTATCATTTAACCATCTGGATTTTTATCCCCCCACTTCGGTTGCAGGTGGCAGTGTAGGATGAAAATCTGGAATCATGATGCAAGGTAATCTGTACAGCCCATGTCTCCCACCCCTTGTGTCCATCGCCTCGCCCTCTTGTGTCCAGTTGGGACATTCAGCATTGAATGAATTGATGTGATCTGACATGCAATGTGGCCTGCCTGGGATTATAGTGCCGTATCTCTAAGCATTGTGACGGGTTTGTTTCGAATTGGCCAGCTATGGTCGAATGTTAGGTCGAGGTGGGGTTTAAAAAAGATGCTGGCATGGTGCAATGTACTCCTCCTGGTGTTTTGTCATGAAATGGTTGGACATCACTGTAGACTTCATGTGCATTGTCTATTGAGGAAGTGAAAATATATCTTGCACCTTGTGCATCGTGACGACGCTAACAGTATCCAGTTGCCAGACGTTTAGTGAAAAGGCTGTCCAATTTGTTTAATTATATGCATCGACCTTCATGACAAGTCTTAGAACGCTACTCCAGCGCTAGCATGCAAATGAATGGCTGCTAAAATTAGCAAATGACCTGCAGTCAGTCTCTTGTGGTGTATTAAGCTCTTCCTGAGCTTGAGGATATTCACGTGTTCACGTCTCTTGTAGCCTTTGTGAGCTGCTCACGCTTTAAGTCGTTCATCAGGTTTGCTGTGTGTCCCTTTTGATCACGCTCTTGGTGCAACTGCAACATGTCGACGTTCGAATCCTGAAAAGGTTTTTTTGCTGTCTTTTTAAATAAATACAATTGTGAATATGCTTAATTGCTGTTAAAGTTGTCGAGAAAAAATGTTCAAACCTGACATTGTTTATTTGCTGTTAATAGTGTCAATAAAATTGTTCAAACCAAAAAAAAAAGAGAATAAAAGTGCTGCTCCAGTAAAGTGTTTCAGGGATTTAAAACAATAAAAACATTCCTCCTTACAGAACATAAAATAAACATAAGGAAGCTTTTTGACCCAGAGAGCCATAAAACCCAAAATTTTTTGAATTTTTCTTTGAAAGAGCCAACCCATATATTTTACTACAAAATTAAGCAAAATTTGCAAAACCTGCTCTCACGACCAAAGCGCATTCTTCAGCGTAATTTATTTCACTGTGTGACTATTGATCATTTGATAAAACCTCAAATGATAATAATCCCAGAACCTGTGTACCATATCAACAAGTGCACCACTTTAAACTTTTTTCCCTCCCACAGTTACGTAGGAGTCTTAAGGCTCATTTTTGTCCTAAATAGTAGTTTCAAAACGAAGTGCGAGCAAAGTTCTTTTTTAAAAATGTCACAAAATATTGCAAACGAGAACGAGACCTCAGTGCAGACGGCACATGGCTACGCCCATTCCTACCGCACACACAATCAAATTGCTCTGAGTGCTTTGTTAGTGTTTTTGGGTGATTACAGTTTGTTGTGTGGGTTTTCATCATAAAGTGTCTCATCAATGAACATTGCTTGTTTGATGAGCTTCCTTATAAAGGATTCTTTAGCAATTTACACCCAAAACGGGATCTGTTGGTGTGACACCTTGACTGCAAACTGTAGTTAAAACTGTGCCATATATAAACGGTACTGATCCCATCAGTAGTCAGTGATTCTTCTGCTTCTCGCATGTGCTTCAAAGCTATTGTCTAAAAATAAAGTATATAAATGTGACTGTAACATTTAATCTCTGAGCCAGATGTAGTCATAAAAAGAGCCATATATAGCTCGCCATTAGTTCCCAACCCCTGCTCAAGGCTGTTTAGTCGAAATGGTTCTAGCAGAGAAGTGTTTTTTTTTTTTGCTCTATCTGAGAAATGAATTGAAATTGAAAATAAAGTTTAGCATAATTTTGTGAACTCTGCACATAGAACGTTTAAAACCAGGGGTCATTAACCTTTCTGAAGCTGAGAGCTACTTTTTGTTACTGATTGGTGAAAAGGGCTATTGTTTAGATACACTGTACTGTATTTCTAAAATAGCAACTTATGTTACTACTATGTTGCTGCTATGTTATTACCAGGTTGTAATTATTATTACAAATTAAAGATGCTATCCAGAATTTGAAAATGTTCTACTTGCTGATGCCATCATCTTGCTTAGATCATCATTGCAGCCTCTGTCAAGCGGCTTGCGTGGCATGTGCTTTTCTCAAAAGCGCTCGAATAAATTATTTTTTTATTCATCTTTTTAAAGGGTTTGGGTTGGCGTTTGGACCGTATTTGAAACAGTCATTTTCTTTCACCATTTTCATGCAACACAAACAGAAAAGCCTGAGCACAGGCGCGAAATCGCTCTACACCCCATGCCCTTTTCCCTTTCCTGCTCCGTAATTTGTTGCAAGTCCCGAACAACTTTGATAAAAGTAAGATAAAAGCAGATAGGTGCGGTCAATATTAAATCATGAAGGCTCTTTGGACTCTGTTGGACATTGTTATAACATACAGTGACGAAAATAAGTATTTGAACATCCTGCTATTTTGCTATTACTCCCACTTAGAAATCATGGAGGGGTCTGACATTTTCATCGTAGGTGCATGTCCACTGTGAGAGAGATAAAACAAAAAGAAAAATCTAGAAATCATAATGCATGATATCTTATCAATTCATTTGTGTGATACAGCTGCAAATAAGTATTTGAAAAACAGTGTATCATCTAGAATTTGGACCCTGAAAGACCTGTTAGTCCGCCCATAAGAAGTCCACCTGCACTCCATGTATCATTCTGAATCAGATGCACCTCTTTGAGGTCCTTAGCTGCATAAAGACAACTGTCCACCCCATACAACCAGTAAGACCTGTTACTTGTAACATGGCGACGATTAAAGCGACAAAAGGCCCGTTTTAAGTTTGTATATGACCATTTGGATGATACAGAAGAGAAAGTTTTGTGATCAAAATAGAACTTTTTGGTCATAATTCTACTAAGCGTGTTTGGAGGAAGAAGAATGAAGAGTACAATCCGAAGAACAACATCCGTACTCTGAAGCATGAGGGTGGTAGCATTACGCTTTGGGGGTGAGTGCACTGCATTCAAGAGAAGGTGACTGGGGCAGTGTATTGTGAGATTTTGAGGAACAACCTCCTTCCCTCAGTCAGGGCATTGAAGATGGGTCGTGGCTGGGTCTTCCAACACAACAACGACCCAGAGCACACAGCCAGGAAAACCAAGCAGTGGCTCCGTAAGAAGCATATCAAGGTTCCAGCTTGGCCCGGCTAGTCTCCAGACCTGAACACAATCGAAAATCTTTGGAGGGAGCTCAAACTCCGTGTTTCTCAGCGACAGCCCAGAAACCTGATTGATCTAGAAAAGATCTGTGTGAAGGAGTGGGTCAAGATCCCTCCTGCAGTGTGTACAAACCTGGTGACAAACTACAGGAAACACTTAACCTCTGTAATAGCAAACAAAGGCTACTGTGCCAAATATTAACATTCATTTTCTCAGGTGTTCAAATACATATTTGCAGCTATATCCCGCAAATGTATTGTTAAAAAAATCATGCAGTGTGATTTCTGGATTTTTCTTTTTAGTTTATCTCTCTCACAGTGCACATGCACCTACAATGAAAATTTCAGACCCCTCCATGATTTCTAATTGGGAGAAATAGTAAAATAGCAGGGTGTTCAAGTACTTATTTTCTTTACTGTACTTAATAGAGGAAATATTCTCACTAAACTACTAAAACATAAATGTCATATTTACTAAAATCACTATGACTGATGGGCTACTTAGGTGTTCTTAAGGGGCTGCCCGGTAAACACGGGCACTAAATAGGGTTTTAGACTCACTTTTCATTTTATTATTCTTTTTTCGTGAGAAGAAAAAGTGTGACTTGTAAAAACACATACAGTATGTATATAAATGACTTATGTCTCGGATTGAAAATGGATGGACAGATGAGACTATTGTATATAATTGCTGATCGTTGAAATGAGTTCTGATACCTAATATCACCTTAGTGGGATTGATCATTTTAACAGCACAATGTGGCATCTGACTCTCGTAGAAAAGCTGATTTCCTCTTTTGCATAGAGAAAGATGTACCGGTATACTGCCGCATCTTTAAAGCTGTGAAAAGTGGAGACTGTGTTGGTCGCCACTTTTTTAGGTTGAATTACACTAACAAAGTATTGATCAACGTTTGTTAGTGTTCAAGTCACCTAAGGAATTTGAATCCTTGCAGTGCCCGCTTTCTTTTAAACTCATTCATTTGGGTTGTGTTTTTCTTTAAGTGACACAAATGTAAAATTTTGACGCTGTCGGTGAATTGTCTGCTCTTGCACGTTTTTGCCTTTTAAATGTAGTTAAAAGTCAACACGTTTTACCGTTGCTCAATTTTTCACTATGGTGAGCTCTCTCTCATCTTTTGTATGTGTTGTAGGACTGAAAAAACGAACCAGGAAGGCCTTCGGCTTAAGAAAAAAAGAGAAGGATACAGAGGCAACGTAAGTTATGTACTGTTTAAAAAATACAAAATAAATGAAATAAGCCAAAGGTAATTAGATATCTCCCAATATTCTCCAATAATTCTATTCAAATGGACGATTTAAGTGCTGTTTGTATGTCTAATCGGGAACTGTTTAAACTTCAGTATTCACTCTAAATAAGGCAATAATTTTCAAGGAGGACCAGGAGATACCATCCAATCCTAAAACCCTCCTCCGAGCCCCCACTTTTTATCAAATCTTCAAGGTTACAAAAAACGGATCAGCCCTAAAGCGTGTAGGGGGAATTAAAGAACAGCAACATGATTGGCCGATAGCGGCAATGATGTAATAGTCAAAACAACGAACAACAGTGAGTCAAAATAAGGAACTGGCATCCTATGAAATCTCCTTTGTATTTGTCCAATATTAAAAACAGTATTAATGTATCAGAAATTTTGCTTGGTTATAGTTTTCAATTCATACGATACATTTTAAACATATATATCTAATTTTTTATGGTGACATACTGGCACCAGCATTACACAACCATATTTCCCTAAAAGTATTTTTTATCCCTAAATCTATAATCATAGTAGAAAACTACACTAACATTTTCTATTCAAATGATAACTATATTGATTTGGTAACCTGTATTAATCGTGAACTAATGAACCTAAAAGTATGGATGGATATAAATAAATTATCTTTAAATTTAAATAAAAGCAAAGTAATATTCTTTGGTAATCGCAAGGCAAATCAAGATTTAGAAGTGAAAATGGATGGTGCTGCAATAGACATTGTATCAGAAATTATGTTTTTAGGGGTCATAATAGACAATAAATTAAGTTGGAAAACACACATCAGACACATACAAACAAAGGTATCTAAAAGCATTTCAATAATTAATAAAGCCGAATTTCTTTTAAATTATAATGCATTGTATTTATCATATTGTTCTCTAGTTCTGCCATCTCACCTCATCTCATCAGCTGCACCGCTTATCCTCAGTAGGGTCGCGGGGGTGCTGGAGCCCATCCCAGCAATCATCGGGCAGTGGGCAGGGGACACCCTGAACTGGTTGCCAGCCAATCGCAGGGCACACGGGGACAGACAACTCGCTCGCTCATTCACACCTAGGGACAATTTGGACCGGCCAATTCACATGAAATGCATGTTTTTGGAATGTGGGGAGGAAACCAGAGTGCCCGGAGGAAACCCACGCAAGCACGGGGAGAACATACAAACTCCGCACAGGAAGTCTAGTTCTGCCATATTTAACATATTAATTACAAAAGTACACTACAGCCCCTTTTTATCCTTCAAAAACGTGCAATAAGAACCGTACACAGGGTAGGATATTGGGATCATACTAGTATTTTATTCATGCAGTCCAAACTATTAAAATTGGATGATTTAATATTTTTTTTCACTTCGCTTCACTTCTGTTATTTAAGGTCAACAAAAACATAGTGCCAGAAAACATACAAAAATGATTCACTCGGAAAGAGGGAAATTATAACTTGAGGGGCTGTAGTGAATTCAAAATGCCAAAGGTGAGAACAACCAGGAAAAGTATGTGTGTGTCCGTGTGTGGAGTCAAACTTTGGAATAATTTACAAGATGAGATCAAACAATGTCCAACCATCCATGTGTTCAAATTTAAAAACAAAAAAGCATTACTAGCAAAATACAGGGATGAAGAAAATGGGATACGAGGGAGATTGGAAATATTGCGTTTAAAACTATGGTTAACTTGTTGTTATTGTTGCTATTATTATATCAGAACTGTTATTATAAATATTATGTTTATTTTTATTGTTGTTATTATCATTGGGGCCGCAGTGACATTCGGTAACTAGGCATATTATGACGTTGAAGGATGGGTATTACGAAGATTAGTGTATAAAATATGTCATTATTGTAATTATTATAATTGTGATATCTGACCTATGTAATAAGTATATCAATTAGATTTTGACACGAAAGGAAAGGAGGATTTGTAAAATGTATTTAATAGGGAAGATAAAGGGGTAGGGAAAATAAGCATCTGCTTCTGACTACCCCTTTTCGAACATGTTATGTGACATTATTTTGTTGTTGACTCATTGTTTTTTGTCCTGTTTTATATGAATGTTCGAAATAAAGTTTACATTCATACTTTCCAAAATCTGAGAGAAAAAAACACACTGGATGGCAATGAGTCATTCGAAAAAAATGTAAAAGTGGATGTAAACAGTATACCCAACTTGCTTATATGATAGTCCATGTGTTTTTGCTTATTATTTAAGTCAATATTGTTTTCTTTAAGGAATGGATATTTTGTGAAAAGGAACCACCATATTATACACACTGTGCCTTTAAATAGAAAAGTATTCTCAACATTGTTTGATTTCTTTCCTCAAATCCTTATGGAACATTCAGAAAACAACAAAAACACAGATGCGTGTCTCTTTTTTAATTTCAAACAGGAGCTCACCTGACAAAGAAGGAAGTTGGAGTGGAAAGAAAGGAAATGTGTGTATATGTTGAATTTCTATTTTTGGGAATATGTGTACTGTAAAATCTTCAGCATGTTGTACTGTATTGAGTATGATTTTCTAGCATGGCATGTTATCTGACTTGGGGTAAACGCCTGTTCTCACAAGAATTTTGCAATTCACTTCAATCTGTTGGGAGTTGTATTTTAGGTTCACTCTTCTAGAACCAATATAATCTCATCACGTTTCTTGGGTAAAAGCATGATTTTGTCACAGATAACATACCTGGTTAGCATGAATGGTATTATGAATTGTAGTTTGTCTTTACTGTAAATGCACTGTGATTAACCATAAGAAAAATCCAAGTTTTTTTCATGGAGGTGACTTTTTTAGTTTTGACTTCTATCCTTTGTAACACTTCTATGATGCTGCGCTTACTTGTTATAATTTTGTCCAGAAAAAGACTAACGGAGCACCCAATGGTTTCTATGGGGAATTTGACTGGGACAGATATGTGAGTGTTCACTGTCTACACTTGTCTTGCCGATTTGTCTTCCACTTGGCATGCGCTCACCCCTTTTAGCACAAGTTTGACATGTTGATGCACCCGTTTTTACAATGGACACAAGCTTTGCTAGCCAAGAAAAGGCACACCTTTTTAAATGCCGCCTGTGTTGTTATCTGCAAGATATTCAGAATTCTTGTGAGAACAGTTTTTAAAAAAGCTCTAATAGTTAAACATTTTTATACCTGTCCAGGCATCGCCAGACGTGGATGAGGAGGGCTTTAGCCTACGTCCGAGAGATGAAGGAGATGATATCCTTAATGTGAGCCTTTGACAGCATCATTTTTCCTTATGGCTTTTGTTGTTCCGTGTCACCAGAGGCGGGCCGTGCATTTCACGCATATGCCTTCAGTAGCGCAACGTCTCAATCAATCCAACCGTCAATCACTATTTCATCGTTGTAAAACAATTACTGCTGCTACAGCTGCAACACGTATACAAAGGAATCAACAATAACCTAAAAATATATCAATATTATTTAGGAATATCACCACATTTTAATCCTTATTTGTGCACAAAATCCATCCTCTTTTTTTTTCTCCAAGATTTCAATTACTCTGCCTTGCAGATTATCTGTGCATAACAATTCCATCAAGTAGTCTTTTCTACTACCATCGAAGCTAATGTTGAGAGTCCTGTCATAATTATGGCCTATGTTTTTATTGGATTTTACGGCTGTAGATGTCGGTTCAACAAAAGCAGTGGAGACATTTTTCTTCACCTTTCTGTTGTGATAGTTATGTTACCAACCCCTAGCCAATATTATTTTGTGAAACTGCTGACGTTTCCTAACGCCTGCTAGAAGGCCTCGGCCTGCCAACCCGTAATCTGATTGGCTGAACCAACAGCTTGATCGTCACTGATTTTATGCCTCACTGCCTGCAGAGCTGATTACATAGGCCTCCGTGAAGATTTTTGACCCCGGTAACTAGTAATGGCTGAAATGTGACAGGATAAATGCTTGAATACGAAAGCACACATCTGGAAGCAGCACAATCAGAGGAAAAGCAATGGAAGGAAGCTGACAAACAATTTGGAATTATTTGATAAATATAATCAAGGACAAGATCAAATTAATATCACATTTAGATATTTTCTAGGCCAGCTCAGAGGGCTTGCAGGCCCAGACGGCCCAATAATATACATAAACGTGCTTAAAGGGAGTAGGCTGCAGTGCCTACCCCTATTCTCTCTCTTTTTTTTTTTTTGAAAGGAAGACATATTCAAAATCAAAACAAGAAAACAAAAATACCGGTACTTTATAGTGTTTTTTTACAACATTCTTTTGAAGGGTTTGAAAAATGAAATGAAAAACGAAGAGTTTATTCAAGCGTGTCTAAGAAATGCATATACTTGCACGCACGTCATAAAGGAGCTTGACAGGCTGCAATGATGGCGCAAGCCAAAGGTGGCAGGTCGAGTTCCAAATTCCATCCAGCTCCTTTAAGGCACAGCCGCGGACAAAATAATGTCACCTATTTGAGCAGATTTTGATACGAACAAATTCATAATGCTGACTTTAGCCTATCTTTACAAACCTAGTTAAGAAAAACAAGAATGATATTTATTTTCCTTATTTTCTATGGATGGTGTGTCTCGAGATTACTTTCAATGAAAAAAGCATGCCTTGCCTTAATAAATGTTGAGAAATACTGCTGTAAAGCATACACAATAACTGACAGATTTAGCAGAATCTTGATGTTGCTTATAAGAGCATCTAAGGAAAGCGAATAATTGAATGGAGAGAGTTGGCAGTAAGACTGAAGGTGTAGCTGAGAATGTTGTTTTCCTCAGGTTCAACATTTTAACTGGGACACTGCAGACACTTGGCAGATGTTTCGCTGCACAGTAGAGGCAAGTGGGAAATATTTGGATTCAAACATGTTTTTTTAACATATTTCTGCATGCAATAGTAGAGACAAATCGAGACCAGGAGGAAAAGAACATGCTTAAAAACCATTTTTTCCCCCAAACTGAGAGATATGCATCTTATTTTAATTGTCTAACTATGTTCCCTTGGCCCGCAATAATAAAAGTAATACTAATAGTATTATTCATAAGCCAAAATCACTAGACCACTAAAGAACCGCACACCTTAGGAACAGGCATTCAGATTTATCTCATCACACTATTTTTACTCACGCCACCATGTTATAAAACCTTGCTTTGACTGAACTCTTTCCCATGATGCTCCATTACAACCTTGTAAATTGAGGTACAGTGAGTAAAAATAGTGTGATGATAAAACATATAGTAGTACCGTTTCCTTTGTCATTGACAATCATAGTGGTCTATTGGTTAGGACTCTGCACTCATGGTTCGATTCCCGTTGCATCCAACGCTGGGCAAATGTGGTCAGCAATATTTGCCAACAGATCAAATATCGCTTAATTACAGTTATATACTACCATAACGTAAGTTTTATTTTTGGGTAAAAAAATGTGTGTTTACACAAATAAGCAAAAAACAAGGCAAATATTTTTTCTTTAAGTGCAGCTCTGTACCCAAGGCCCGGTACCGGTCCATGAGCCGGTGGCTGCCAACCACTGCCGTAGATAGTAGGAAAAGTCTTCCTATTTTTGTCCTTGACAATTATTAACTAGCTTCCACAGGAAAGCAGTTTTTCTCCTCCAGCGACTCAGAGGACGATGAAGACAGCAAGAAAAAGTTCAAAATCAAGATCAGACCACTGGTGGCCGAGAGTGCCAAGTGCATCCCTCCGTCATTGGAAGAGCTCAAAGCCTCAGTGGGAGGTTTGGCGCTCTCTCCATCTCTGGTGATTGAACTTGGGAGGAGGGGGAAATTTGAAGGAAATAGAATATTACATTTTTACTTCCGTTTTTTCTCTCTCTCTGTCTCCTTCGCTCCCTCTCCCCATTTTTTAACTATCCTTTATTAGAAGAGAAGTCCGGTAAGCCATTTCATATTTCTCAATTTTATATTTATTTTGTATTAATTAAATGAGAACTGCCCAAGTCTCGCCTTTATGGGGCTTACCACAAATGCCATTTTATCCTTTCTTTTTCACAAAGATTGTTTCAAAAAAGTCATGCGATAGTCAAAACCTGTTAAATGAAAGCATGTATTTATTCATTAGTTATCCATCCATCCATCCATCCATTATCTGCACCGCTTATCCTCCGTATGGTCGCGGGGGTGCTGGCGTTCATCCCATCTATCTTCGGGCAGTGGGCAGGGGACACCCTGAACTGGTTGCTAGCCAGTCGCAGGGCACACAGATACAGACAACTCTTTTGCTCAGTCATACTTGGGGACAATTTGGACCGGCCAATTAACCTGTCATGCATGTCTTTGAAATGTGGGAGGAGTGCCTCGAGGAAACTCACGCAAGCATGGGGAGAACATGCAAACTCCACACAGGAAGGTTTGATCTCATGACCTCAGAACTGTGCCACATATGCGCTAACCACTGCGCCGCCGTGCTGCCCTTATTAGTCAGTCATTTAATATATACAACTATAATAAAATAATTACAATATGTTTACAAATAAAAGCACAGAAATTCAGTTGAATAGATGCTCTTTTTTTGTCGTTACACAATAGTAAACCAAAATTGGTGGGCTTCTCCTTTCAGTGTAAGTAAGTAATGTAGACAGCGACTAGATGGCTGCACCCTACCATCGGGGATCTTGGGGTTGAGCTCGATCTCCATGATGATTAAAATACAACAGTCACGAATGTAAAGGTTTATCTCGAGTTGTAGCTCCAGGTCATCCATCTCATGGGTGATGGATCTGGCATTGGTGAGATACAGGCCTTGCAGGTGTGGCTTGTTACAAAGCACTGGGCCGAACCCGCAGCCCCACTTTTGCTTCATCTCCTGACGGCGTTTCATTATCTTCTCAGACCTGATAACAATCCACAGAGCACCCCGGTGATGATGTGCATTTTATAGCGCTCTTCCGACTTTCCTCTGAGTTGTTGATGAATTTATTAACGATAAAGCAGGCCTCTAAATTACTGGGTGTCACTCTGCTTTGCAGTTTGTTTTGGGTGGACACATTGACTTGTGTGCGCGCCCGTCTGCTTGATTGACATCATACACCAGCCCATCATAGTTGGGCGCACAGACAGTCATGCCCACCCAACACACACACACGGCCCTCTGCAGCCTGCCCTTTAATAGCATTTGCTGTGTGTTGTCTGGTGCAGAACACAATGTGCGATGAAAATTATTATCGAAACCGCGAAAAGGAAACTCCAATACAGCAATTAATGTACTATACAGCCACACTCAAACACATAATGTCACCTAATTCATACATAGATACCCCACAAGTCCTCATAACTAAGTTAGTCCCGCTGCAACATAAATGTCCTTTGTTCCGATCACTAGTGTGTTATGTCTCATTTTGCATTAGGTGAGCTTTTTAGTGACCGTGCAGTTTTAGCTCATGTACATTTGACTGATTTGTCACTCACTTTCTGACCCAGGTCTGTTCTCTCTTCCTTATGCTGGTCTCAGAGACGCAGCCCGGTGAGTTTGCGGCATCGTCCGCTGACGGTTTCAAAGCAGACGCCTTCAATCCTGTTATTTCTTCTGCAGTGCAAAATGTAACAAGAGGGGACATTTTTAGTCACGTTCTTAAAAGTCATGACTGTTGGGGGTATCTTGGAATTATATTTACTGAATGAACTACTACTAGTGATTAACCACAACAATAAAAATGGTATATTGTATTTTATTATTTTTAGTATTACTATTAAACAATTATGATAATGATTGATGATTAATGTTATGTTTAAGATAGAAAGAAAACTGAGAGGAAATTTGAATAACATTAGTAAAGAAAAAAACATCCTTCCCAAGTAAAGTGTTTTTATAAAATGCTTGACCATCGGTGGGCAATCTACGGCCAGCGAGCCACTTGCACCTGGGCCCGTCAGGCTTTTTTATCTGGCCCCCTAAACAAAAACGTTAAAAAAAATGATATGTTTAAAACGGTTTAACTCCTTAACGATCCTGTAAAATTCACCTAAAATTCCAATCCAAGACCCAAAAGTACCCAAAGTAAATTGAATGCTGTCGTTAAACTGTTTTGGTTTATTTTAAAAGTCAATACTGAAGTTTCGTCCCTAACTGAAATAATCACTGCAAATGCTACTAACATTGATCAATCTAGGTTGGAACGCACAGAAATAGAAGGTTTTTATTCTCGCCAGAATTGTTTTTTTGCAATGACATGCCTGCACATGAGGTTAGCATGGGCATTTCAACTGGAAAATAGCTGGGACAATAGCATGAAGCCTTACCTGGTCCGAGTCCAAAGTTGATCTCAATCTGCAAAACGAAACACAAATTTTTCACGCTTTTTTCTAGAATATGTCCAGGCGTTTACAAAAGTGTCAATTTAGAGACTCCAAAAGGACCAGTGACTGGTCGAATCACACAGACACGTCTTTATTTCTCAACAGTCGGATAGCCTGCCAGGGGGCCGCCAGAACGTTAAGAGTTTAAAAAAAAGTCCCCAGTGTCCCCAACATCCAATCATATTCCTTTTTTTATTTATCAATATATTTTTCACATTTAATGAGAAAAAGAACTTCTGAGCTAGACGCACTGCATTTTGAGTTTCAATGTCTTACTTTCCTTTATTTTTAAATGTTTCAAAACCAATTTGATTATATTGCTGCTATACTAAAAACGTTATTGGTTGCTGAATTATGCATGAAGATACTAGTTTATGAAATGACAACTGTTAGCTTGATATTACTACGTTGACTACTATGTTCTTATCCTATCTTATGAGATTGGATTAAATAGCTAAAATAGGCTCAGTTTACCACAAAAACCTCTTCTTTGAAAAAAAAGCGCTGATATATATTCTTTCTATTCTATTCTAAACAGATAGATAATAATTGATTATGTATGTAAAGACATTTTTACTCTGGCTTTAAAACGGACACTATCAGTACTCTACATTACTCCATACCTGGGGTGGGCAAACCTTTTTAGTCTTGGCTTAAGTATTTTGGTTGAGGGGCTGAGCGCCAAATATTTTATTTTTTTATTTTTTTTATCTGCCAATCACGGCTCACGGATCCCTTAACCGCCAGAGTTGTGCAGGCACTTTTTCTGGTGTGTCTTGGGAGAGTATAGCCCACCCCTTTCCAGGTTTTTTTTTTTTTTGCTCCCCCACAAGACAGATTGTACCGGATTCCGTGGTTACCAGTAGCAGTAGAAAACGCCTGATCAGATACAGCTCCTCCATCATCTGGTCGCTGTTGCTTTTTCTTGTAAAGTGTCATCCCGCTCTTCAGAGATTAGCTGGACTTTCTGATAATACATTCTAATAACTGGGGAAAAACACAAAGTCTCAAATCCTATACCTTGACGATACACAAAGAACACAAGAACACATAATGTACCCAATTTTTTTCGGATAGATTTATGTATAAATGTGCTGTCTGTGTCATGTGGAGGAGTAAACCACTACCTGAAAAAACGCCCAGGAAAGGGAAGACACCCCACGGGAAATGGTGGCCCTACGGCCCTGGCAGTTGAGGAATGTGTGAGCCATCATACATGCAGACATCTACATGTACATTTAATTCTAGATTGGTTTATGAAGCGATTCATTTCATAAAATTTGTTTGCAAACACTAAGAATCAAAGAAAAGTGATATACTATGCCCCTCTTCTAAACACTGCATTTTATAATATGTATAAAAAAAATAAAAATGTGTTCTTTTGCACAACATTTGATAAAATTGTAATCGATAAAATAAATGCACAATTTAAAAAGAACCCTTCAAGTGACATTAGCAACTACAGTGGCAGCAAAACAACATTTTTAGTGAGAAGTATTTTTTTTTACCATCAAATAAATGTTTCAATTGCTATTTTATTTTCTACCATTTTTGTTGGGCAAGCCGGATTATAAATATTTTGTGGCCTTTCGCCTGTAGTTTTCCCACCACTGCTCTGTTTAAATGTTCAAATATCGAAGAAAATCACAATGACGCATTTTCAGAACCGTTTTGTTGGGTTTACTTTCCTGTGTTACTGTCTTGCATTCGAATTACATGACAATATAAAATTAGTTGCCTCAGTGTTTGTTTTAAATCATTTTGAGTGAATGGCTGAGAACTTTATTGTTGTTTTTAACAGGGACAGATAAAGAGGCACCTGTCATGTAAGTGCATCTTTTTGTACTGTGTTTCCTTTTTTGTGATGATTTTAGCAAGTCATTGTTCACTGGATGCTTTGTATCTTCCAGGTGAAGAGATCGCTCGACCAAGATGTTCAACCCCCACGCCAAGTCCTGCGCCTGACACCCCAAGGTTTTGGATTATACTTCGTTTGAAGTAAACGACTTTAATAATAGATTATAGTAGATTTAGTAATGAAGGCTGGAAGGGGTTTTGCTTTGATTTCCATATATTACGCCAATTGAAGTTACTGTTCCTTAAAAGGAATACAATTCTATATTTGATTATATCAACTTAAGAGATTCATCTGTACAGGATATTCCGATAAAATAAACCATAACAGTATGAGTTTTAATTTGAAACCGTCACCATGGAAGCGCAGCGTCTGGGGTGAAATCCGTGTCCCGCATGATTTTGGGTTGACGTGCTGCTGAAGTGCTAACACAAAAGTTGATGCAATTAGGAGGTCCGGCAGGCGAATAAATCGAGCAATACCTGAGCGCTGCCCTGCTCCGGCGCACTATGGACTGTAGATTAGTGTGGTAGGTAAGCGATTTAAGATTATTTTGGGGGCCAATGGAGTAAATCTGCACGCTTGCATGGCCCCAAGACGAAACATTTTGCAATCATGTGCATCATTTCATCATAAATACATAGCCATGAATGTTTTATTCACAATCACAAACTCCAGTTATCAGACTTTGTTGTAATCCTACAGACCAGAGTATTTTGACAGGGATGGATGTGAAAAGGAGTCAGTCTGTTCTTGAAGTCCATCCGGAAGCATGGGTTGTTAACGCAGAAAACAAGTTTAAGTTTATTTTATCTGGGAATGTGAATGAAAAACCACAACCAAAAAGAGTAAAAAAAAAAAAATAAAAACAAAAAGAAAACATGAAAGCCTACGTAGTCCGATAATCCATAAGGAACGAGAAGAAGAGTCTTGGGGGTAAGGATGTGTCTTCCGGGCCCCCTGCAAAAACACAAAAAGGGAACAAAAGAAAAACGCAGCAGTGGTAGCTGTGATGGGCTCAGATGCCCTACAAGGCTCATATGTTTGCAACACTAATTGTACGGCTGAAACATAATTTTTTGAGAGTAAGACGTCATGTTCTAAGACTTCATTCCCTTTTCAGTGAACGACTACGACAGAACAACCCAGCTTTTTTTGGACTGCCTTCGGAGACCAAATATGCCAGATACGATGGTATTGGAACTCATTACACCTGAATACAGATAGAGTTATCATGGCAATAACGGTTTTTGATCTCTAGTGGTTCCCGCTGATATCTGGGGAAGCTCTCACTCAGAGTCACCTTTGAGCAGAAGTTTCCCAACAGGAGGTGAGTTTATGTGCAAATATTCCAAATGGCTGGTATACTGTAACCTTTTGTAAATCATCTTTTCAGCTCCTCCTCCACTCCCTCCCAAAAATATATCACGAAGTCAAGGCGCCGCTTCACAATCTGCTGGTAAAAAAAACATATGAGTGTGGAAAGTGGGGAAAAACTATTTAGTCGACCACCAATTATGAAAAAAAAAGATGGCGAGAGGGGTCTGAAATTGGCATCATAGGTATACGTAGTGACGTGCAGTCATGGGAGGCAGCTGAGTCAGTGCCTTATCGTTCATCATTGAAATATAATGTTAAAAATATATTTTATAGTAATATTTAGCGGGATTGAGTTTTAAACCATTTAACATCATGATGTTTCGATTTTCATTTTCAAAATTGTTGACTTGTATATTAAAGATTGAATATTTTTTATACAATCAGTATGCAACCTACAGATGAAAGTGAAGCTTGCAATTGCAATAAATGGTAAATGGTCTGCATTTCTGTAGCGCTTTTCAAGTCAATGAAGACCTCCTAAAGTTACATTATGCTTCACACTTACCCATTCACACACACACACTTACTCAAAAAAAAGGCAGTCAGTCATGCAAGGCGCCTACCAGCTTATTGGGGGCATTAGGGACCAGGGATTCTGATTTGGCTTACACCTCAGCCCCAAACAATAAATGTATTGTTAGTATTTGAAAACTATACCAGCTCGGTGCCCTTGAGGGTAGGGCGCCCGCCCTGAGACTGGGAGGTTGCTGGTTCGAGACTTAGAACATTGCCTCCCTGCTTGACGCTTGGCAATAGGGGTTGAAATTGGGGTGTTTGGTGGCCTCCCAACGAGATTTTGCAACACATAAGTTGGGGGCCTGGGAATGCCCTCATCTGTATCAATCTTCCAGAAAGAGTCAAAAATGTGAATGTGTTTTTGACTCTAGCCACCTCCCAGTGGGGGGGATATGGCTCCATTATTTTTTATATATATATCTCATCTCTCATCTCATTAGCTGCACCGCTTATCCTCAGTAGGGTCGCGGGGGTGCTGGAGCCCATCCCAGCAATCATCGGGCGGTGGGCAGGGGACACCCTGAACTGGTTGCCAGCCAATCGCAGGGCACACGGGGACTGACTCGCTCATTCACACCTAGGGACAATTTGGACCGGCCAATTCACCTGAAATGCATGTTTTTGGATATATTCATATATATATATATATATATATATATATATATATATATATATATATATATATATATATATATATATATATATATATATATATATATATATATATATATATATATATATACATATATATATATATATATATATATATATATATATATATATATATATATATATATATATATATATATATATATATATATTTATGTCTAATCTCGTTGCATACAATATTTATATCAATGACAATAAAGACAATTCCTTTCAATTCAAGTTAAAAAGTAATTGCCTTTTCACCAGATTACTGACAACCAAAAGTAGCACGTTACTCTGAGAGTAACTACCGTAAAATTCGGACAATTGAGCACACCTAAGACGCACCCAGCACATATTTTAATAAGACTATGTGTACATACATAAGCCGCACCTGACTGTAAGCCGCATGTGCCCACATTGAAACATGAGATATTTACAAAGATATACTGTACACGGAAAGAGTTTAAAGTAATATACAGTCCCTTAACTCCTTAACGGTTCCGTAGAGCCATATACACATGTCAATTTAACTTGAATTACGTAATTAGCAGTGGGATACTGGCAGGGTAAGGATTTATTTATCTATCCTGAGCAAGGGGGAACAGGTACCGTTTAGGTGGCCTTGATGGCATTGAAATTTATGAACCCCCATGTCAAAACGACATTTGAGTTACAAATTTTTATTAATAACGCTGTACCGTCCTCATTACCGAGAAAAGCGTTACTCCCAACACTGATTACTTTTGTAGTCGAGTAAATATTTTTTCTTCACTTTATGTATGAAATCTGAATGCATTTTTCAAACTTTATGATATTTTATTCCAGCTGATTTAGCCAACGGGAGAGCAATTTGCAGTTCTGCCCCCGTCTACCTGAGCGTCCTATCCCCCCCTTCCTACCGAGAGTCGCAAGCCCCTGACCTGGACGACGTGTTTGGGCCTGTGGGTAGCCCGTGCGCCGCTGAAGACACCAGATGGGTTACTTTTACAAACGACAGACCCCCACCACCGGACGAGCCGGCTCCGCCCCCGCCGCCAGATTCTCCAGCCCCAGACACGCCCACATCTTCACCCTCCTCCCCGTGCATCTCACCCGGACCCCCTCCCACCGAACCCCCTCCCTCACCGCCATCGTTCTCTCCCGAGACGTTTCCTCCTTTTACGCCACTGGACTCACCCCCTTCCATCATGCTCGGTCCTCCTCCACCGGATGAACCAGCTCCTTCCCTGCCTCCTTACTTTTCTCCCACTTGTTCACCAGTGGTCTGCCTTGACGATGAGGCGATTGATGAGGAAGTATTCCACTTTGCACATTACTCATCTTCCCCTGTATCAATAAGTCCTCTGCCTCCTCTACCAACGGAGCGAAGGTCTCCTCGAGCAGGGGTCATATCGCCCTTAGTTTTGGGGAGTCAAGGGGGGAAAAGGACTCCAGAGGGAATGCACCTCAGAGAAGACCTCCCAGACTTCACCGGTTCACCAAGAGAGCTATCAACAAGCTTCCGCGGAACGCCACCTCCTCTTCCACCAACCACTTATCGATCTATTGTGTCTTCCCCCGGGCCTTACTCAGGTAACGTGAGTATTGATCTCTCAACTATTTAAGGTATTCACTTTCAATTAGGCACAGAATGTGCAGTGTTCCACCCCATAATTATGCAGAGCCGCCACAAGATATTCCATTTGCCAATGGACTCGAGAAATTTAGTGTTTTGAAATTGAATTGAATTGATTTATATATATATATATATATATATATATATATATATATATATATATATATATATATATACAGGGAGTGCAGAATTATTAGGCAAGTTGTATTTTTGAGGATTAATTTTATTATTGAACAACAACCATGTTCTTAATGAACCCAAAAGTCTCATTAATATCAAAGCTGAATATTTTGGAAGTTGGAGTGGGGCTTTTTTAGTTTTAGCTATTTTAGGAGGATATCTGTGTGTGCAGGTGACTATTACTGTGCATAATTGTCAGGCAACTTAAAAAAAAACAAATGTATACCCATTTCAATTATTTATTTTCATCAGGGAAACCAATATAACAGCTCAACATTCACAAATATACATTTCTGACATTCAAAAACAAAACAAAAACAAATCAGTGACCATTATAGCCACCTTTCTTTGCAAGGACACTCAAAAGCCTACCATCCATGGATTCTGTCAGTGCTTTGATCTGTTCACGATCAACATTGCGTGCAGCAGCAACCACAGCATCCCAGACACTGTTCAGAGAGGTGTACTGTTTTCCCTCCTTGTAAATCTCACATTTGATGAGGGACCACAGGTTCTCTATGGGGTTCAGATCAGGTGAACAAGGAGGCCATGTCATTAGTTTTTCTTCTTTTAGACCCTTTCTTGCCAGCCACGCTGTGGAGTACTTGGATGCGTGTGATGGAGCGTTGTCCTGCATGAAAATCATGTTTTTCTTGAAGGATGCGGACTTCTTCCTGTACCACTGCTTGAAGAAGGTGTCTTCCAGAAACTGGCAGTAGGACTGGGAGTTGAGCTTGAGTCCATCCTCAACCCGAAAAGGCCCCACAAGCTCATCTTTGATGATACCAGCCCATACCAGTACCCCACCTCCACCTTGCTGGCGTCTGAGGCGGACTGGAGCTCTCTGCCCTTTACCGATCCAGCCACGGGCCCATCCATCTGGCCCATCAAGACTCACTCTCATTTCATCAGTCCATAAAACCTTAGAAAAATCCGTCTTGAGATTTTTCTTGGCCCAGTCTTGACGTTTCAGCTTGTGTGTCTTGTTCAGTGGTGGTCGTTTTTCAGCCTTTCTTACCTTGGCCATGTCTCTGAGTATTGCACACCTTGTGCTTTTGGGCACTCCAGTGATGTTGCAGCTCTGAAATGTGGCAAAACTGGTGGCAAGTGGCATCTTGGCAGCTGTACGCTTGACTTTTCTCAGTTCACGGGCAGTTAATTTGCGCCTTGGTTTTTCTACACGCTTCTTGCGACCCTGTTGACTATTTTGAATGTAACGCTTGATTGTTCGATGATCACGCTTCAGAAGCTTGGCAATTTTAAGAGTGCTGCATCCCTCTGCAAGATATCTCACTATTTTTGACTTTTCAGAGCCTGTCAAGTCCCTCTTCTGACCCATTTTGCCAAAGGAAAGGAAGTTGCCTAATAATTATGCACACCTGATATAGGGTGTTGATGTCATTAGACCACACCCCTTCTCATTACAGAGATGCACATCACCTGATATGCTTAATTGGTAGTAGGCTTTCAAGCCTATACAGCTTGGAGTAAGACAACATGCATAAAGAGGATGATGTGGTCAAAATACTAATTTGCCTAATAATTCTGCACTCCCTGTATATATATATATATATACATATATATATATATATATATATATATATATATATATATATATATATATATATATATATATATATATATATATATATATATATGTATATATATATATGTATGTATGTATGTATGTATGTATGTATGTATGTATATATATATATATATATATATATATATATATATATATATATATATATATATATATATATATATATGTATGTATGTATGTATAGAGAGAGATTTCATGCCAAAAAACATGTACTATTTCCTCACATTTTGCATGTTTTAGAATTTGTAAATACCCTTAAATGCTATCGTCTGATTGTTATCAATTCCGTTTTTACGTTTAGGTGATTTCATGCGTCCAAGTAGCTAAAGACACTACTCTACATATAAAGTCCAAGTTTTGGTGTCCCACTAGTGTTTTTACTTTTCGGTACCTGTGGCGGTGGTACTACTATTGGCTGCCCTCTAGGTTTCCATCAAAAAAATTAAACTACATATAAAGTTATGAACATTTTGTGCAGGTGAGGATTTTATGTGCTAGGTGCATTAGAACAGGGACGGGTAAATGTTTTCCCATCTCAAGGTTTCTTCATTTTACTCATGTTGAGGTTTTTGAGTTTTTCCTTCCCTTCATGTAGGTTTTATATCAGGGGATGGTGTAATAATAGTACGGGGTTTGCAATAATTTGTGCAGCCCTATGAGACTCTTTGTGATTAAGAGCTATACAAATAAATATGACTTGACTTGAATTGCGAACTACATTGAGTTAAAAGATTTGTTAGAGGGGCCAGACAGAAAAAAATGTTATATTTATATTTGTTTATAAATAGATACATTTCTTCAAATGGGTTTGGAAACACACAGAGATAAAGCTAAATAACATAGTATGTCCCTGTTTTAAGCTTGAGATTTGATCATTAGCAGTAACATATATATTTTGCCCATATTTCATACGTTCTTTCATCATTTCACATTGTTTAAAACTGGTTTTGTGAGGGGGGGGGGGAGTTAGACCAATCTTGTCTTGCCCATTTCCGCTCTAATCCGGATCGTCTCTGTAAATGGTAGTAGACAACAATGTCATCAGGTATAGACAGACAATGGGAACTGAGACTCTGACATCTTTGTTGCAACTTTAACTAAATTATGACAGTGTCTGTTACAAAGTAAAAACATCTGTAGAACATATGAAGTCGGTGAAATCCTGCACTGCCATGAATAATAAGCAACACTTAATTAACTGCAAGTAAAGAAAATAACAAAGAAAAATGTGCTTGTGCCCTTTATTCAAATTATCTTATTTTTTTAATCATTATGGACGGCTCAAACAACGCACCCCACCTCTAAAAATGTTTATATTTGTAAGACTATCATGAAAATAGTGAAAGCAAGAAAAGGCCCTGTTCAATGCAAACGCCAAGAAAGATGAAAATAGATGAGTTTATTCGAGCGCGTACATGCACATGCAACATAGGGAGCTTGAAACAGGCTGCATAAATGACATAGGCCAGGAGTTGGCAGCAGCGAGTAAAAAAAAGTTCCATATTCCGAACACCTTTTTTAACCTATGAATGAAGTCTATGTGCCGCTCCTTTTGAATAAAAATATCAATAGATAATAATTGCAACAAAGATGTCAGAGTCTCAGTTCCCATTGTCTGTCTATACCTGATTTCATTTCATCTCATTTCATTTCATTTAATTAATCTTTCATTCTGAAAAAAGTCCATACAATAAGAAAAAAATACTAAATGGCTTGACTTTATGTAACTTGTTAAACACCATAACTCATTCTATTGTTTCAGGCTAAGGTGTGCGCCAAATCAAAATCCTCGGTCTCACTATCGCCCTCTGCGATGACGCAAGAGAATTGCATGCCTCACTCTGCATCTTTAGACACTCAGCACAGTGATATTTTACACACTCGTTGTTATAGATAAAATCCATTAAAAAAATCAAAAATCTTAAATTATTAAAGAGAAAGACGGGGTTTGTATCGGTGCCAAAAATGCTTGAAAATATTAACGCTGTGTTTTCAAGGATTTAAAAGTGCTTGAATTTTGGGTAAAGTGCTTGTAGATGCCTAGAACACTGCTCTCTGGTGGCCTCGGTTTGCCATTGCATGTGTATTAGTGCAAAGATTGCCTATCAGTTATGGACATTCATAATTGGCGATGCAAAAATCGAAGGTAGCATTTCCCAGGGGTAAATTGTAATGGGAAGAACTTCCTGCAACTGAAAATGTAAGCTTTTGTACCCAACACCTACTGCATATGCGGAGAGATTCGTCTCAAAAACAAATATATTCGCAATTAACTTAAGATCTAAAAATCATATGTCTTAATAAATGCGTACACAAGATTAGAAATAGCGTATGTAAACCACAGATAGATTTGTGGCTCTGCAAAATACACGATTCACAACATATTTTGTCTTTGAATGGTACTGGAGAAATTGGCTTTGAAAGTCCTTAGAAAGTGCTTGAATTTGACCATCAAAAAGGTGTTCAAACCCTTGAAAGAACTTTGACACTGAATACATAGAACCTTTTAATCATATTCCATATATCCATAATGACACCTGTCTCTCCTATCTTTAAGAACGTGTTTTTGCTTACAAGGACCCAACAGGAAAAGTTGTAATGCGGACAGAAGTGAATAACATAAAAGCGCTAACGTCAAACACGCGTATGTGCCTCAGGCCCGTCTTCGCCAGCCCGCTCTGCCACGCCACAGTCTCGAGGCAGTCCGGTCCCTCCTCCTCCTCCCCCGCGACCTTCCTCCAGGCCCAAGTTGCCCCCTGGGAAACCAATCTCGGACTTGGTATGTGTAACATAGAGGCATGAAAAACGGCCTACTTGATGCTTTCCATGAATGTATTTTGCATTGGTCCTGTAAATATAACATCAACAAATTACTGAGGTCAAAAGTGGACCAATCGGCTCCTTGGATCGAGCCACTTATCATTCTGGGTTGTTTTTGTACAAAATAACGTCTTTTTAACACTTTTTTTGAGTGTTGTTTTAAAAAATGTTTTTTGGGGGGGGCTGTTAAGCATTTTTTTTCGTTTCTATTCGACACAATGATCACTCTTGGGAGTTGTATAAGGGATTTAAGGCAACAAAATTCAATTTTTGTCCATTTGGTTTTTGGGTAGCTGTTTCGTAGAATAGCATCCAATTTTTAGGGTATCTATAAACAAAGTAAATTATTTTGGGGTGTTTACAACAGAATTTCATTTTTGGGGTCTTAGATTTTTTTTTTAAAAGCCAATTATTTTTAATGTTTTTCTACTATGGCCCATGATTTCAAACAACATGATTTGGACTACCCACATTTTGGGCTTGTTTTAGACAATACGACACAAAAAATTTTGTGTTTGTGAATTTTATTTGTCTCATCTCATCTCATCAGCCGTACCGCTTATCCTCATTAGGGTCGCGGGGGGCTGGAGCCCATCCCAGCCATCCCCGGGCAGTGGGCAGGGGACACCCTGAACTGGTTGCCAGACAGTTGCAGGGCACACAGGGACAGACAACTCATTCGCTCATTCACACCTAGGGACAATTTGGACCGGCCAATTCACCTGAAATGCATGTTTTTGGAACGCGGGAGGAAACCGGAGTGCCCGGAGGAAACCCACGCAAGCACGGGGAGAACATACAAACTCCGCACAGGAAGTCTGGAGCTGGATTTGAACCCACGACAGGTTCCCATGACATGAACTGTGCCGCACAAGCGCTAACCACTGCGCCGCCGTGCATTAGCAAATATTCAAGGTAGTTCAAAATTAATTAAAATTTTTGGGGTTAACAAAAAACAATTTTGACTTACTTTCCTTTCTGTTTTTTTATTTTCTCAAATATATCACAATTCTTTCGGCTGTTCTAAGTATACGAATTTCACTTTAAGTATTAAGGTCAAAATGACTGTTTTCGGGCAGGCTTTTTTCTTTTCTTTTGTAAAACGCTACCCAACTGTTTGGGCCTGTATAGAAAAAAGAAAATAGCTTTCAGGAATTCCACCAAAATTACAAGTTTATTACGACCATTCATTTATTTATTTGTTTTTAATCAACCCAAATCGTTTAAGAAAAACTAGGTTAAGATTAGAATTGTCTTTATTGTCATTGATAACAACGTAGTGAACGTTGTTTAGAACAAGATTTGACATGGAATTCCAGGATAAACACATAACAAAGAATAACAGTAACATCAAAAGAATGTCAGAATAGGTGAAACATTTACAAGGTAATGCATCGTAACAATTGTGCAATGAAACATAGTGCAGTAACATTTAGCAGCAACAAAATTCTTTAAAAAAGTCAATAAATCAGATGTAAATAACCATTTTTCCATGCTTAGAATTTTTTCTTTCACAGTCTATTGCGATTGTTTACCATCATCACCAACATACTTTTTCACCTCTTTGGCTTTTTATAAATATAGATCCAGATTGTGATGAATGTGCATAATAATAATGGTAACAGCACTATAATAGCAATAACAACGTTCAACATTAACAATAAGAATAGTCATATAGTTGATAATGAAAATAATAATAACAAGAATAAAAAAAATAATGTTCATGATAATAGCTAGTAATAATAACATGCTTAATTATTAGCTTGACCAATCTATTGACTGTACTGTATAAGTCTCCTCCTCACTAAATGCATTTGAATACCGATTGTACTAATAATGATACCAATAATCGTCCCATAACAGTTCTAATAATCATCATAATAATAGTAAAAATAATACCATATTAATTAGTTTTACCCATTGAATAACTCTATGATGCTACTAATAACTAAATAACATTCAGACACCACTAATATTGACAATAATAAGTACAATAGTGATAATGACAGTTAATAACAGTTATGCTGATGAAAAATATAATAATGTTAATAATATTAACTAAGTTAATTAGTTGCTTAAACCATCCATTTGTTATATCATTCAGACACCCGTTTCATTCTCCCTGTACTTTGACAATATCTTTTTTCTGCATCTGGATTTGAACCGTTGAATATTTGGACAATGAGCTCAGCCTGTAATTTGTTTTAAAATTTCACTCCACATACAGACACTCACATACTTTTCCTGGGGGTTCTCACCGGTTGGATCTTGAAGATACTACATCCCCTCAAGTTATAGCTGGTTTTGAAACATTAAAAATATCATTAATACATAAATTGAATAGCTTTGGACCAGACATGGGGACTTGAGACTTAGTGACTTGGACTCGAGTCGACTCGAGTCGCTGTTTTTATGACTTGTGACTTGACTTGGACTTGGCAATCTAAGACTCGGGACTTGACTTGTGACTTGACTTGCCCAAGAAAAAAATACTTGGGACTTACTTGGGACTTGAAGGTGAAGACTTGAGACTTACTTGAGACTTGCACATGTGTGACTTGGTCCCATGTCTGCTTTGGACCCAGGACCGAACCCTGTGGTACTCCACAACAGATGTCTAAGTATCCAGATGTCAATTCTCCCATTAAAAAGTTGTGTTTTTTGTGTGCAAAACAACCCACAAATCTAAAGCAAGATATCACAGTGGAGCAATTTCCTCCTGACCCAAATTAGAACGTTTTTGACCCAAAATATTTCTAAGAGCGTATGTACTTCTTCCAGACTCGGTCCTTCAGTCCTCCAGTATCTGGAAGCCCTCCACCTTTCGCACCGCTGGCTCAAGCGGAGAGCTCTTCCTCCATCTCCTCCTTGACGTCACAGAGCGCGGCGTCCACACCGACTTTGGGAAGGGACCTCAATCTTTCCAATACAGGTACACACTCGCCTTGATTGTGTGTGCTTACCTTATTTTCTTTCATAACTGTTGTGTTTTTCTTCATTGATGTTTCCTCCTGTGTCTACTCACTCAGAGGCCACATGGCCTGTGGTCTGGTTTCACCACGGCAGATTTTATTTTGCTTTAGAGGGTGAGTCGAGTCAGGGTTTGTATATGTTTGCGACAGCTACCTTTAGATGCGCTTCCACCAAGCAGCGCCGTTTGAAATGGTGGTAAATATGACACCTTACTTGTTTGACAAATAAAATCAACAAAAAATTTTTTTTAAGTCACTGCCAATTGACGGGACACCGTTTGATCTGAGTTGAAATGTGCCGCTTTGTTAAATAGAAACTGTAGTCATGTCAATGCTTCAGCTTTAAACTTCTCATCAATACTCATCCCATCCCACATCTTGCTTCAAACTGATTGTGCCTTAGAACTGCAATGGCAGTATAACCGCATGTTCAGCTTTTGTTCTGACTGGACTGGAATATACTCAACATGGATTAATGTATTCCTGTCTGCGTTTGTCTGTTTAGGATGTTCAAGAGGGCCTAGTCCACTTACGATGGGACCCCAGGACACTCTGCCAGTGGCAGCTGCCTTCACAGAAACCATCAACGCCTATTTCAAAGGCGCCGACCCCAGCAAGTAGGCCAGCTTACACTTACACAAGAATGTTGCTACAATCAGTTTCTGGTCACCGTTTTATGGTTTCCTAAAACTGGGCAAGACATTTGTACTTATCTCGTGAGTTTATAATTTAGTTGACATCATAAGGTCATTGTAGACCTGATGTCCTCCGGCAGGCAGCTACATAGGCGAGGGCCAAAGAAGCGGAATGCTGCTTTACCATATGTTTTGGTCCTCACCCTAGGAACAGTTAACAAACCACTGCCAGATATAATAAAAGCAAATCACTGATAAGACCGTTAAGACATTTAAAATCTACTAAAAGCATCTTTACATCAACCCTGCAATGCGCGGGAAGCCAATGCAGTGATATTAAAATGGATATAAGTGATTCCTTCCCCGATCCCCCAACCTCAGTAAATACACGTGCTGCTGAATTTTGTCATTGCTTAGACCAGAAAGCAGGGCATTACAACAATCTAAACGAGGCTAACAGACTGACCATCATATTTCTTTTTACTGTTTTTTCAGATGTGTGGTGAAGATCACAGGGGAACTCGTGCTCTCCTTTCCGGCAGGTATCACCAGGCATTTTGCCAACCACCCATCTCAACCTGTTCTCATCTTTAGCATCAACAACTATACTCGACTGGAGCACGTCCACCCCAATCCACAGCTCTTGCGCTGGTACGAAGATAAGAAATGCACATAAACTACTGTTCAAAACATAATGGGGGTTCCGAAATGTCCTTTTTTTAAGTAAAAGCACAGTTTTTTTTTCAATGAAAATAATATTGAACTAATCAGAAATACACCTCATACATCATTAACGTGGTAAACTACTAATTTGGCCGCAAATGTCTGTTTTTTAATGCAATATCGGTGTATAAAGGCCCATTTCCAGCAACCAGCACTCCAGCGTCCTAATAGTACATTGTATTCTATAATTGCAGTACAAGGCAAATAGATTATTATAATGTTAGCACAGCTAGAAACAATTTAGCTGGTAAAGGAAGCAATAAAACTGACCTATGTAGTATCTAGAGCATCACATTTCTGGGTGTGATTTAACTTTCAGAATGGCCAGAAAAAGAGAACTTTCGTGTGTATTATTTTTCTAAGAAATGAAGTCTATTCCATGAGTGAAAGTACTAAGAAACTCAAGATGCCCTACAACGGTGTGTACTACTCCCTTTAGAGAACAGCACAAGCAGGCTCCAACCAGAGTAGAAAGAGAAGTGGGAAGTACAATCAAGCAAGAGGACAAGTAAATTACTGTCTCTAATTTGAAAAATAGATGCGTTTTAGCTTCTCAACAGCTTCCTCAAATACTAACCGCAAAACACCTGTGTCAATATCTACAGAGAGGCAGCGTCTCTAAAATGCTGGACTCAAGGAGGACTGGCAGAGGAAAAAGCCATATTTTAGACTGGCTAACAAAAGGAAGATATTAATATGGACAAAAGAACATAAGGATTGAACACTTCATTATATACATAAAAGTGTCACTATTTCATGCGGAAAAACTAAATTGTCTGGTTGACCACAACCTTTTGAACGGTAGTGTACATTTGGCTGCTATTGTTTTTTCACAAAATCCCAAATGACATAAACTCTTCTTATCGTTTCAGTGATTCCCCAACAGACAGCGTAGACACCAAGGAATTCTGGGTGGATATGCAAAACTTAATGAGCCATCTTAAGAAAGTGGCTGAGCAGAAGCCCCAGGCAACATACTACAATGTGGATATGATCAAATATCAGGTATGTTTTCACATCAGTCCATCCTGCCGTCCATCTGCAAAACCCTCGTTTCTGGGTCGGTCCCAGGTGTCAGCCGACGGGATCCAATCCACTCCTCTCAATCTCGCTGTGAGTTGGCGTGGCGATGCCGACAACACGGACCTAAGAATTGATTACAAATACAACGCGGACGCAATGGCATCCCCGGCGCCGCTCCACAACGTCCATTTCCTTGTTCCTGTGGATGGAGAAATAGGCAAATTTCAAGTCATGGTTCCACCTGCCAGCTGGTGAGGCCTTGCAACCCTTGGATTATTTTATTGTTACAATCGGTGGTGTCAGGCAAACTGGTTATTAATGGCATGAATGCAACCTCCTTTCAACGCTGTCAGTTTTTTTCGAATAAAGTGCCACCGCTCCATACGAGCTTAATCCGTTCCAGGACCGTGCTCTTGGCTCGTATTGCTCATATAGGACTTTGGCACTACTGTGCAGATTTCTCTGCTTTTCAACATGCTGTGCCTCTAAGAGACAATTTGATGATACTTCGTAATTCTTTACAAGAGTACCACAGCATGTCACAGAATCGCTGTATTGACTCTTTTGTGGTGCGTAATTCACTCTTGGAGTACAAAAGTCTTTATTCTCTTACAAAAAAAGAGTTCTGTCTAATGCCCCACCGTGGATTTGTTAGGATTTATTTTTACAAGCTCTGTGTAAAAGGTCCTTGCAGATGTAATTTGGCTTAGTTGTTTTAAAAGTCAGACTTTTATTTATTTTTTTAAACATATTTAGAGGTGGGGTGCTTATTTTGAAATGTCCTCAAAAAGTTGAAAGTTAAATATTTTCTCTATTAACCCTCGTGACACAATGGGTGACGCAATGTATGTCAGTGTACATTATTTGAACGTGAGCCTAAAGTGTGATGACTGCCATTTATAAATATTTTTTTTATTTCCGACCCCAACATCATTCAGAGGCATCAGACATATCCATACACATATAAACGTTACATTTCAATGCTCTCTCTTTGATTGAAAAAACAAAAAGCATGAAAATGTACATAATATGTACCTGCATGCCACGAAGGTTAGGTATGTCTTGAAAGTTCCCAACTGAGTTCAAAGAGCCCTTGTGCTTTTTTTTGCATTGCACCTATCTGCCTTTATCTTACTTATATCAGACCTGTTCGGGGTGGAACAAACCCCCAAAAAGATTAAAAAAGAAGAGTTTATTTGAGCGCATTTAAGAAATGCCATGCACTTGCATGTCTTAATCCGCTGCCATCTCCTGATTGCAGCCTTAAGTTTTCAAATGACACACCTCACCTTTAAAAAAAACCTTTTTGGGCATTTTATTTATTTATTTTTTTTATTGACTTTTGCACCCTATAGTCATTCAGGATCTACAGGAATGCACTTTGGCGTTAGCAACCCGCCATACCAGGAACGTAAACATTTGTATTTTTCCACTTACAAAAACAATCTTCTTATTAAGAGGGACAGTGTATATTATTAAGGGCCTTCTAAAAGTAAAAAAAAAAATTCATTAAAAAAAAATACATTGATTTTAATGATTAACAAAAATAAATTAACTACTATATAAACTTGCATTTTTTAAAATACTTAAGGGTTTAAAATTGTGCATTTATTTTACATATCATGAACCTCACCTAAAGGGAGCTGACATTTTTTGGGGACATCTTGCTGCTACGGGTTTACCAAAAAAACAAAGACCTTACTTAAGGCCGGGCAAAATAACACGAAAAATGCCGCAGTTAGGTCACTTTAAACCTCCGTAGTTTGTATTCTTCCTTGTGCTTTGTATCACTCGTTTTAGGTTGCACTATACAACACAGCAACATCTAGTGGTCAATTGTTACACAGTGTTCCTTTAAGTTGCCATATTCTACTGGGATAAAATAATCGAACACATTTGTTCCACAGTTTTATAGCACAATAGCTTTTAGTTAAAGGTGTGACGTGCAATTTGAAAACTTAAGCCCGCAATCATGACTCTAAGCCAGGAGATGGAGGCACAGTAACACATGATTTGCATGCAAGTAAATGGCATTTCTTAGATGCGCTAAAAAAACCTCTTCTTTTCTCATCTTTTTGGGCATTTGTTCCACCCCGAACAGGCCTGATAAAAGTAAGATGAAAGCAGATAGGGGCAATGCAAAATAAAGCATAAGGGCTCTTTGAACTCACATACTTAATAGAGAAAATATTTAACTTTCAACTCTTTAAGGACACCTCAAACTACGCAGCCCACCTTTAGCTTTAGAAAACCTCATAAATTGGGATTTTATATTTTAATCAGTGGACAGCACTGACTCCATTATACATTTTTTTAACATATGCTAACGCTTTCGATATTTATTGTTAATTTGAAAAAAATGTTTCATTTAAAGGAATCAAGAGCAGCAGATGATACAGTGGAAAATTCCCAGCCTTTCCAACAGGTCTGAAAACGGAGGCAAGTTACTTTTTGGTATCCTTTAATTGGTCTGCATATATATAGTGCTTTTCAAGTCACTGAAGACCCCCCAAAGCGCTTTACAATGTACTTCACACTTACCTATTCACACACCAATAGCCCTGCTTATCGGCGCTACAAGAAGTTTAGTGGCTTGCCTAAGGACACTTACACATATATCCCGGAGGAGCCGAGAATCTAACCTGCGACCTCTCTGTCTCAAGTCCAGCGCTCTACCTCCCGAGCTCCAGCCTCCCCTTTAAAATGCCGTCGATGCGAATCTAGCACCTTCAGTGTGCGTGATGACTTAAAACTAAATTGTTTTTGTGCGCCAGTAGAGCCTCACCCACGTTGAGACTCAAAACCATTTTGGGTGGCATGTACCTTTTGGGCAGAGTCATTAGCACATGAAAATGGAAAACTCTAAGAGTAAGACTGAATCCAAATGGCGACTTAAACAGCCCAAACATGTGATTGTCTACTAGGCTGTACTTAGAATAGAATAGAATAGAATAGAATAGAATAGAATAGAATAGAATAGAATAGAATAGAACAGAATATGCCTTTATTGTCATTGTTACAACATGGGATATGCTGTGACAACGAAATTGGACGACTCCAGTTCCACATTTACAGTGAGGATAAGGAAACAAAGAGATAAAGGAACAAAGAACTAACTGACTTTGTTGTAAGTAGGCTTTGTTTTCCTCCGGGGGGGGAGGGGGTGATGAGGGAGGTGAGGGTCAAACAGAGTTGCTGGATACAACCGGAATGTTTGATGTTTGATCTTACATACACTTGCCCAAGAGACTCCACAGGAAATAGTGCCCTACAACCTAGTGGTTAAGGGATCCACCTACCCTAAATATAAATTGTTTGGAAAAAATTAACCTCAAGATGCAAAGAATCCAAGGAGAAATAAAAGAAAACTTTGCGAAGAAAAAATAATGTCACTCTGCGAAACCTGTGAGTCAGCAAAACCGAAAATGCTGCTTTTTGGGGGCAGTTTTCACATCTATGGTAACCAACCTGACTGCTTATATAAAATTATGTTGATATTCGATGGCATCCTGGTATGGGAGAGTAGAATATATTTCTGTGCAAAAATGCTGAGTCAGCAAAACCGAAACCAAAAACTTCTTATTTAAGATGTTGGTCAAAACTCTTTTCTTGGGTGGACAGACACACACAGAGACAAACAAACTAATATACCATATTTTTCATAGTAGAAGTAGCAGTTTCTTTTTTAGTTTTGCTAGTGGTGCGACTTATGCTCTGGTGCGACTTATATGTGAATATTAAAAGTTTGAAATTTGTATTACCGGTGTATCATTTCACAGGATATTTTTACAATAAACCGCAAAAGAGCGTTCTAAGCCTGTGTTGATAATTTCAATTTTGCCTTGGTGTGGGGGAGACATTTTTCGGCATAACACCGAGAATAGCTGAACAAAAATGGCACAGAAAAGAGCAAATTGTGAAATATGCAGCTGAACACGGTAATCGAGCAGCAGAATTTTTTTTAGTGTTAGCGAGAAGCGGAGTTGACTATGAGTCTGACATAAGGGGCGTAGAGGCGGAAAGAAGAAGCGGCATATTGTCTACCTCCCGAGTTGGGAGAGTTGTTTACCAGTAAAAGTGACACGAGGAATAAAAATTTAATTAAATTTAGTGATTTGCAATGAGGCTCACAATTTGGAAAGCATGTACTTTATGTTAGAGTTATCTGATGAACTCGTAATATGTTACGTTGGAACTGACATTACCTGGCATGTAACGTTAGTACAGACGCTGCCCTAATTACAATCGATAGGTTCCGGACGATCGTTCGTAAGTTGAACTTGTCCATAAGTTGCTTCAGTGCTATATTTTGTATGTTTAAGGTTTACATAAGTATGATTTAAGCTTGTATGAGTAACTTGTATTGTTTTGTACAAAAAAATAAACATTTCATAAAATAATATGCTCGATAAACATAAATAAAGTGTACTTTCTTTTGGAATATGCGCTTCAAGAGTTAGGCTACTTGTCCGGTACTCGGAATAAGGTGTACAATAAAAAATTTGACTTACAGCAACGTCTGGATATTTTTGTACATCCTGAAAAAAATCTACCGTTTTTCGTAAGTTGACTAGTCGTAAGTAGGGGAGCGTCTGTATACCGTGCACTTATTCAGCCTGTTTTTCATTTAAATCGCCTTTCAAGATAACATGTATGTGTTTTTTATCAAATCAATTTCCCCCAAAAATGGGAATTATACTCCATCTGTGACTTATCTATGTTTTATCTTTGTTATCATGCATTTTTGGCTAGAGCGACTTATACTCCGGATCGACTTGTAGTCCAGAACAGACGGCACACGGTTATATGCCAAAGGAAAACATTTTCGGCACCCTGGCTTTTCTGGCGGTTGATAATCATTTGTTACCTGCAGGGGTGGGGGCTCTCCTGGGCCGCTTCCAGATGACGCAGGGTTCCTGCAAACCCTCTCAGCTGGTGGTCCACTTCACCAGTGAGGGGAGCACCATGTCCGGTTGCGACATCCGACTGCTGGGGACCGGATACAGGCTGTCCCTGATCAAGAAAAGATTTGCCGCAGGTCAGTTTGAACCATCTCGCATTTGTTTCCATCTCGAAACAAAATGAATCAAAACTTCTTTCGCTCCACAGGAAAATACTTGGCAGATAGTTAGCGGACTCACACATGCTAGGAACGGAAAACTGTTGGGGTCCTCGGTTTCATATTTTTGGAACATGACAGCATCCATCAATGGAACGACGGCTGCTGGCTGTATGCAAAAGATTTCCATTTGTTTCTTGAAACACTTTTGAGCTCTTGAGGAATGAAACCTCAATTTATGGGAAGTCCAAAATGGATCCATATAGGGGGCAAAACCTCTCTCGTTTTCTGTAACTTTCTTGTCATTGTATTTACTGTAAAAGATAAGAGATTCTATATTATAACCACAATCTTAAAGTGACGCTGTGTATTATTTAGCGTTAGGGTCTCAAACCCAAATGACTTATATTCTGTGCCAGAACTAAGGTCTGGGTACGGTTGGGCAAAATCTTGTTTTTCCACTACAAATACACTCTGATAAAAAAAACATTCCGCTCCTCCCACATATTTTTTACATAAATAAGATCTAAAAACAATCCCATCAAAAATTAGTTTAAATGTGAATCAATCAGGCAGTCATAAATGAATCCATAATTTACATTAAACCTTTACATTAAGGGGCCTCAAATGAGTTTTGGACCCCTAAATTAGCGCCTACTAGTGGTAAAAAAACAAGCATCCTTCGTTAAAAAAACTATATTGATTTTTATATTTGGCAAGAATACACTATTTCATAAACACGTGTTTTTTTTTAAATGCTCGTAGGTCAAAAGAGTAGTATTCATTTTACATGACATGAGCCTCACCTAGAAGGCGCCGTCATGATTGTCCACCGAAAACCTCAAAAAGGCTGCGCAAAATAATCAAAAGAAAAACGTTTGGTCCCTTTGAATCTCCATAGTTTGGATTCTTACTTGTGCTTTTTTAACACTCGTTTTCAGTTGCGCAACACAGTATACCGACATCCAACGGTCAAATATTACACTGCGTCCCTTTAAGGTGGAAAATGTACAAAATGTATCATACAAAAGAATACTTTCCAATTAAATTATATTCATTTACATTAATTATTGAAAAATAATAATAGTGTTTTATTTCCTGAGCTTTTTTAAAAAAAAAATATTCTGCAGCCTTGATAGCGAGACAACAAAAACATCATCTGTTTTTGCACTAATAATGTGAATTCAAATGAAAATATTCATATGAAAACTATGTACTGGCCTTTTACTATCAAAGAAAGAAGAAAGGAATACTCTCGAATCTGTATGTTTAAACAGTCAAAAAGGAAATATGTTGTCATACACAATCTCCCAAAATTCTATTTAAGGAAAACTTACATGGACAAAGACGGTTGCAAGTAATCACTACATTGTGGGACCATGGTTGTGTGTGACTAGTGAAAGACCCCCCATGCCCCTGTCGTGTTCATTTTCTGATTGAGCCTTATGATTGAAGGGTGGTGCCATACAATGGGAAAGGGAGGTTGCAATATTGTCTATGGAAAATGTAATGCTGCTTGATAGATATTGAACGCTGAGGATCGTCTACCAGATACTCCATACATCTTTGTCGAGTCTGTTGAATTCTTCTTCTAATAGCAATATGTATACTGAGATAAGTGTCAAAAAATGAAATCAAGATCTATGTTTCCAATATTTCTCTAGAAATATTGATATGTGTTTGTGCTTGTTCGTTTCTTAAGGTCATAAGGCGCCTAGCTCATGAGGAAGGACAGCATTTTTACTCATCTCTTGTTTCCTTTGAGCGTTTTTTACCTATATAAAGTAGGTGTTACTATATGTGCATAATGCCCATGCCGCAGAGTGTCTGCAGTGCTCTTCACCTTTTCTTTCATTGTCATACTTCTCCATGTCAAATAGGAACCTCGTTTTGACTTTATTTCGAGAAATATCCTGGTTTACGTATTTTTCAATGAATTCAGCGCACAGTCATTGTTTATAATTTTGACATAGGACTGCGTATCTAGCACTTTTGCTTTAAATCTTAGTTAAAGCCGAAAAGTAAAACAGACAACTCCAAATGCTTCTGTTTTCTTTTCCTTGCCTTATTTTGGAGCACGTAAAACACAATGTTTTGAATGAAGGTATGTCTTTGAATATCCCGAGAATATGCAAACCTTTGATGTACATTTCCCATCCGGAGATTTGGAAATATGTGAAATAGTCAAAGTAAAATGTAATACCTGTTTTACTTGGCTAATAAAGAGAATACTGTAAGTTATTTGTACGTTTGTATGGTTTAGCATGGTCATTTATTACAATCTCTAAGTTTTTTCAAGAAAAACATGCTGAATGCATATGTTCAATAGAAACAGCGTGTGAAATGGTGGCCATTATTTTGGTCTTGTTTCTTTACTTTTTTTTAATGATCAGCTAAACAGAAATCACAATTTAAATTGAAAAAAACTATGTTGGCTATCTGTAAAGTAGCCATTCAATGCCAATTTTTGACGATAAAAAGCAATAGACGATATCGTGCACTCAGGACTGGCCCAAACCTTCATGGGGCCCTAAGCAGAATTAGATTTGGGGCCCCCTATTACTTGATTATTTGTAGACCTACTACAACTCATTCCATGTTCTACTCCAGGGGTAGGCAACTATGTTGAGTCAGGGGCCGCATGTGTTACACTTCTTTTGAAATAGATTAGTTTAATCAAATTGGTTTGAGACAACACAATTAGAGCAAAATAGTATATTAGGTCCCTGTTCTAAGCACTTTATTTCTTTTTTACTTTTGAAGTATTACTTTCAGTTATTTTTTTGTTCTTTTTAGTGTTTCTGAAGTTGGATTTTTGTAGCTTTTTGCAGCGTTACTGCATTTTTATTTTAGCAATATGTCTGAAGTCATTTTTATGTAGTATTTTTAGGTATTTCTGTCCTACTTTTGTTGTATTTGAAAGTAGATTTTTTTTTGTATGTATGTAGTATTTCCGTAGTAGTTTGTATTTTTTAGCACAGTATCTTTGTAGTATTACTGTAGTGTTATTTTTTTAATTTTTGTAACTTCTCTGTTGGATTTTGTAGTTTTTCCATATAAGAATGTGTGTTGTATATCTGTAGTATCGCTGTAGTATTTTTGTCGAACAGTTTTACTGTAGTTTTATTTTTGTAGTATTTTTTTTTATGTTTCCATAGGAGACAATTTGTAGTATTTGCAGTATTTCTGTTGTAAACCTCTTGTGGTAGTATTTTTGTAGTAATATTTTTCTGGTAGTTTTTTTATATCATAGTATTATGTTTTGGTATTTTTTTTTTTAGTATTTCAAAATATAGCTCTTTGGGTCTCCCTCATGGCATACTGGCACTTTAAAAAAAAAAGTTTGATAATGGAAAATGATATGGTTTCTGTTGTAGGACAAACATGACACAGACATTGTATATTTTCCAATGAATATAAATCTAGAAAGTGAGTGTATATATAATATATAAATTGTTTAATGGTTTGCTGCTCCAAAAATGTTTTTTTTGTTCCAACATGGCTCTTTCACATTTTTAATTGAACGTTGCATCACTACAAGCCAAATCGACATGGAAAAATCAAGGATTAACACAAAGTTAACAATTATGAAGGATTCACAAAGTGCTAAGGAATACATAGAAAAAGAACAAGTAAATAATAATAATATGATAAATCAATAAAACAAAAATGTAATAATAATTGTCATGGAAAATTCAATCCAAGAGGAGATTTTTAAGTACATTATGTCCCTTTGACAATTGGATTATTCAGCAAACTCAAAGATTCAATTAAAAAAACAAAACAAAACAAAAAATAATTCACAAAACTGAAAAACGAGTTTACACTTTCAAAATGTGTGCGCATGAATGACGCATTTTGCTGTACATTTACTACATCTTCGTCATTCTGGTAGACCGGGTGGGAATATAGGTTGGCCTGGAGAGGGATGGGCGCCACCAGGCTGTACTTGCCCAAGACATACCACAGGGAATGGTGCCCCTACTCCCCAAGAGGTTAAGGAATCCAAATAGCCCACCCATAATAAATCCAAACTTTATATGATTTCTAGATGTGATGGGCAAAAGCGGAGTTAGCCATTGAGTTGCCAACCCCTACGGCAGGGGTCGGGAACCTTTTTGACTCAAAGAGCCATAAAAGCAAAAAATATTAATTTTATTTTGGGAAAGAACCACACCATATATTATGAGACAAATTTACTAAATTGCTAAACCGGCGCCCCAGACAAAAGCTTAGTCTTCAGCACATTTATTTTTGATGATTTGATAAAAATTATGAAAAGAGAATAATGCCAGAGCCCCTGTCCCAAATTCAACAAACAGACCACTTTAAACTTGTCTCTTTCTTGCAATTACTCAAGATCGGTTAAACTCCTTTTGACCCTTTTTTTCATACATATTGGTTTCAAAACCAGATGCAAGCATTTATTTTGTAAAAACGTCACAACATTCTGAGAATAGGGAGCCTTATGTGCTTACCTTTGGCGAGAGATGGGAGGGAATGCTTGTACTTTTTGCATAGCTCCACCCATCCCTCCCACTCACCCAATCAAATGACTAAGTTATCTTCCGGTGTTTTGGCGTATTTACAGTTCTGTGGATTCATCATAAAGTATCTAAACACTGAACACAGATTATATAGTGAACTTTTAAATAAAGGATTCTTTAGCGTTGTACAGCCAAAACGAGTTTTTTTCCCCCTTTTTTGTGTGACACCTTGACTGTAAATTGTAGTGAAAAACGTGCCCTATATATACTGCGAAGTGTTACTTTATAATTTAGTTTTGGTTTGGCTTTGCGTGTGTCAGTATGGGATTAGTAGCTCAAGTTTTGGACGAAATGGTGAAAATTTGCATGCAATCAAATTGGTCTCTGAGCCACAGATACTCATAGCCATATATGGCTCGCGAGCCATAGGTTCCCGACCCCTGCCCTACGGTAATGACGCATTTTACATGTTTTATAATTGTTTTCATTGTCATCAATCCCAGATAGTTTTTAACGTCTACGCCTAATTTTCATTTCGTAAAAATAAAAACTCAACTGAAACCTGAACAATGAAACAAACTGTAAACCCAACTTCCGTGAATGAAACTCCGCCCCCGAGTTACCATGACGACGGCTAACTGTAAAACGCCTGTTGAAAAAAGAACCCGTTTAGAAGGGCATTTTAAAAGCAGATTCGATAAAATCGCATCCATTTACACACACACAAATGATCATGAATGTTTACGTGGCGATCTGAAACTTCAGCACGTTTGTTTTGGGTAGGAGGGGTGCTCTCTTATTGATTTATCTGTATGATTTCTTTGGGATTTGAGCTCTTTATTTGGAGGAATGTCCGAGGCAGTTAAAGATAAATCCGTCCGAAAGGACAAGAAGACCAGCAGAGTGCCTTCGGAGGCAAGTCATGTCGTCAAAATCACGGCTGGCAAAAACAAGGAGTGAGTCGACCTAACTTTCTTTGCAAAAGCCTTTTTTAAATACTTGCTCTTATTAGCAATTGACTGAATATGTTTCAACTGTCTTGCAGCTCTCTAAGTAACGTATCCGGCATGGAGGAACATCATGATGAACGGATGGTTGTCACACTTGAAAACACTTACCGGCTTGGTAAATTCACATTCAAACCCTCACATTACAAAAAAATCCCCCCAAAATGTAATACGCTCCTCTCACCTTAAAACTGCTTAAAACTGCTTAAAAATCGCCACATAATAAAAGAAATGACAAACATGTGCATATGAACCTGTCATATTTCTTGGCTTGTGGAATTTTGAGAGCTTGCAAACTAATACAGCCAAGACACTCCATATCCAATTTGTCTTCTGTCTTCAGACCACTTCCAAGATTTCTTTCTCCATTTCTTGGTAATGTCTAAGGGATTTTCTATTTTTTTCCTCCAGGCCTGGTGTATTACAAAGATAATTTTACATATGAAAAGACCAAATGTCAGCACTCTTAACCTAAATAATGTACACACGTTTGTTCCATTGATTTTGTACTTCCTTTAAAAACCACGCCCCACAACAAAAGATGGGCATATAAACTGTCACCCTGATTATAGTATTTTATTTTTACATGAGGCTTGGATGCGAGTATAAACAGTAGATTGGAGATCAGAATATCAGTAGGAAGAAATTGCGTGTTCGTACTTTGTGCTTGAAATGGCGCCACGTAACTTGTAGTTGGATTTTATACGTACATATCAACACGCCCGCCTCCGTATATATGTCACGATTACTGATTAGTATCACCTGTGCCCACTCATTTGGCGCCAGCCGCTGCGGGCTACCTGATTGGTTCCCTGTCCTTTTTTAATCCCAGTCCTGTCACTCTAGGTTTGTCAGTCCGTCAGCGAACCTCTGTTGTTACAAGGCAAGCATTTTGACCCTAGCTCCTGCCTGTCCCGCTTTTGCACCCGTTTTTTCCACCTGTCCGCTCCTGACCTCCCGGTTTTTCTCTGGCTCCGACCTGTTTATGATTCCGACTACGTTTTCTCTCCTGTCCCGGCTTACGACCCGTTTTTTTGATCCCAACCACAATTTTGCTCTCCTGTCCCGGCTATCAACCTGTTTTTCCGTCCTTGACACTGGCATCTCCCGCTACGGAAGATCCACTTCCGTATTCCGATCACAATCCGATTGCATGAGCGCCTTGCTTCCCGGGTCCAGCGAGCATCGGATCGCGGGCGCTACCCTTCCTCTTTCTGTCAATAAACTTGTGGTTAACGCTACCCATTTGGGTCCTGATTCCGTCCTGGTCATGACAATATAGAGTTGTGTTGCTGGTGCTGCCAGCATTGTTTGCTACTTCGAGAGCAAAGAATAAACAGTTAAATAACAGAAAACGTTGTGATCTGGGATCTGCTCTTAAAAAGTAACACAACATGTTGTAACGACAGTTGAGTTAAAAAAAATATTAATAATGCATTACAGTACTTGTTACACAGAACTGTAACTGCGTTTCCGGATCACGCTACAAAAGAAGGGTTACTCCTAACATTGTTAGTAAGGGACAGGCAAGCTAGTTACAGAAATACATGTGCAAATTAGTATAGTCAAAAGTTGACCGTTATTATTATTATTATCATTATGATTTTTACTAATAATGTTGATAAACAAAGTATTCAATGTGTAATTACTGTATGTGGCTGCTTAACGGTGACATGCATTGAGGTTCAAGTCTGTTGAGGCACAGTCAAAATCACAAACAAACTTATATCCTGTTTATTATTTCATTGACAGAGCAAGTAAGCACTATATAAACCGTAGCCTAGAAAAAACGGTGAATTGTCTTACCTCAGCATATACATTAATTCTATGCGCTGCTTTTTGGGGGGATAAAAGCATCAATCGTTGGGAAGAAAGGCCTTGCAGCAGGAAAGAAAATAGTGTATGAGTTTACTTGCTGTTAGCTTTCTAATGCCATTACTATTGTTATTGTTTAGGAATGAGGTATGGTCTTACTATCGCCCTCTGTTGGAAGGCAAGACAATTGTGTGATTTGCAGAGTGAGGCACAGTAATATGTTACATACCAATTGTGTTAATAATTTTCATCAAAGCGATTTAGAAAAAACAAAATCCAAAAATGGTGAAGTGAAATGACAAATATCTTTAACACTGAATAAATGCATACACTACTTTTGTTATAAATGTTGGACTACCACTTTTCAGACCTTAAACACACCCTACTACATTTTAAAAAATCAAATCTAAAGAAAATAATCTCGACTCAACACTAGTATTTCAATCTACTACAGTACTCCTTTATTTTAAAACCAAATCTTTGTGCGTGAATAAACCGCTCAAACGATGACATTCGATTTTTGTTTTTGTTTTTTTTAATTCTTGAGACGGATTGTGTTTTGAGCGTGAAAATACTGCACTATAATGTCGACCACGTTTTCATACCAAAGGGTTGGCATGTATGTAAATATAACCATCCATCCATTCATCATCTGCACCGCTTATCCTCAGTAGGGTCGCGGGGGTGCTGGAGCCCATCCCAGCTATCTTCGGGCAGTGGGAAAGGGACACCCTGAACTGGTTGCCAGCCAGTCTCAGGGCACTCAGAGACAGACAAC